>NC_057942.1:38218024-38360524 GCF_018555375.3 Anguilla rostrata | reverse complement strand
AGCTGTGCAGGGCTTGGCTGTATTTAACTGTGCATGCCTTGGCTGTATTTAGCTGTGCAGGGTTGTGCTGTGTTTAGCTGTGCATGGCTGTGCTGTGTTTAGCTGTGCAAGGCTTGGCTGTATTTATCTGTGCATGGCTGTGCTGTGTTTAGCTGTGCATGGCTGTGCTGTGTTTAGCTGTGCAGGGCTGTGCTGTGTTTAGCTGTGCATGGCGTGGCTGTATTTAGCTGTGCAGGGCTGTGCTGTGTTTAGCTGTGTTTAGTTGTGCTGTATTTAGCTGTGCAAGGCTTGGCTGTTTTAGCATCTGTGCGGTGCAGCTGTACACTCCTGTGCATGCAGCCCAGGCAGGCGTGCTGTGATGCTCAGGCCGGGCAGCGGGAGAGAGCCTGCAGATCTCCGGGTGAATCTCACCGTCCTCCGGCCTGCGGACCACAAACCTTCACTCAGAACCACAGTCTGCAAGCTAGCACACCTGCGCTAACTGTGCGTGTGCTTCACTCAGAACCACAGTCTGCAAGCTAGCACACCTGCGCTAACTGTGCGTGTGCTTCACTCAGAACCACAGTCTGCAAGCTAGTACACCTGCAGGGACTGTGAGGTGCTTCAGTTCCAGTGTTCATAATTTAAATAGCTGATTCACGTACCGAGACAACTGGGGAGTCCATGTTGCTTAATAAAAGGTACACCCCCAACCTGGTTAAAACCCATAGCACAATATCATAATTACACAAAAAAATAAAATACTAATGAGTGGAGTCTTGCAAAGGGTCATGGGATAAAATGGGCTCATGTGGGGCTTTGGAGTCAGTGCAGTTCCGCAAAGCGTTCCCTCCACATTCCAACGGCGAGGGGCGTGACGCCAAATCACATCTGATTGATTGGCTGGCTGATTGGGCTGAAGGTTCTGATTCACCACCGCCGCTACTCCGTCTCAGGGACGGTTTCCGGGGGGTTTTTTCCGGAAAGGCTGAGTGGGTTGATGCCGTTTTAATGAGTCTGACATAGTGTTCAATAAGCGTTACTGTCAGCCAGCGTGTTGGAGAGGAAAGAGAGAAAAGAAAAAGCACCGCGTTTTCTCCTCTCCCCCCTCCTCCTCCTCCGACGCAGCCGGTAACGTAAACGCCCCGCGAGGGCAGCTACACTTGGCCACGCCAAGGCCTTCAGCGCAGAAAATGGCCCCTCTTATCTGACCACACTCTACTGAGGTTCTGGGAAAAAAAAAAACCTCCAGCAGTGAAAAAGATGGGAAAATAATCCTGCAAATTTCGAACGCAGTGCTGAGACAGACGTCCACGGGACGAACTCAAACGCTTCCACCACCCCCCCCCCCAGCTTCCCCCCCCCCCCCCCCCACCATTTCGCACCATCCGAAAAGAGGAGCGTGTGGGAGGACGGGGGTCTTCTGAGGTAAACCTGAGCGGCGTGGAGAGGCGATATGGAAGCTCGTGCGAGGAACAGTCCGTGGAAGTGTGAGATCCACGCCGTCCGTCGCGCGGAGCAAAAAAAAAAAAAACCTGCGAAAAAATGATGTCTCTTGGACAGCAGCTGAACTGGGTCAGAACCGGGCCAGAACCGACACCTTCTGAACACTGGTCAGCGGATACACTGGTCAGCAGTTCTGTCACGGAATTCAAGAACGACCAGAATTCTGTCTCTCCAAGCTCATCGCGAACGGCACACACAAACAGGTCGGAACCAGAACCCGGGTTGGAAAACCCACACCATCTGAATGGCAGTAATTTCAAGGGGGTATTAAAAATGTCTGAGAAATGGCCTGAATTCACTAATGGAGCCCATGTCCCCCCCCCCCGCTGCATCTTGCTGAGTGTTTCAGAATAGACACGCGTCCCCTGGCGAACATCCCACTTTAACGTCCCCCAAGTACACTGTCTTTCGTAATGGCAATCTCCTGTATTCAGTGAAAACCCGTAATGAGTTCTGGCCCTACATGGAGAGAAGCGGGATTTAATGAGGGAACTTCCTTTTGTCTTTACTGAACCTCACGTGACAGTCTTGGCTCATGTACATTACTGCAGAGCTCACGTTGCAGTATGGAAAATAAAAATAGTAAATAAATAAAATAAGAGAGAACAATATCAATAGTGGACTGTCGTGAAGCGTAAAGGGGTCTCTGCAGATGGGGTGAGGCATCAGCTCACATTGATTTGGCAGACGCTCTTATCCAGAGTGACTAAAAACACAGAAAAACATAAGTGCCTTCATCTGATTTCCATGAGCGATAGTGCCAGACCAGGCTAACAACATTCCCACACCAGTGGATATACCAGATCAAAGGGAAGGAAGAAGTCATGACATCACTGTGACATCACCTCCCGATAGTCCCCGCCTACTCATCATCGGTCTCTGTGGGGTGCTCATACGGTCACCTATTCTTTCATTTAGTCACACTCTGGTGGACTAAAACATCTGTTAGAATTAGTCACAGTTTAGTCACTCAACAGCGAGCAAAACCTCTGCTAGCCTTGACTATAGTTTTGGTCACTTTTTAGTGAAGGTAAAAGTAGCCTTCAGCTACTATACCAACCTGACAAAAAAATTCAGTCTTCATGGACTCACGGTGTAAACCTTTTGACCACAATTATCACGTTTCCACTGAACATAAATAAATGTACTCACAAAGCTGATATCCATACACAGTTGTGGGGGTGGGGCAAATGCAAATTAACAAGATGTCTAAGAACAATATACATAAAATCTGCAATGCCTGTGCTGTTTTCCAGGACAGAACTAGCATGGAGAACAATGGCTTCGCTCTGGCAGAGTAGCTTTGCTGCCCAGGCATAAGGGACAGAGATGCACCGGAGAAATGGTGAAGAAAAATGTGTCATACTGGGGAAGGGGGGGGGCGGGGGGCGGAGTGGACTGCATCATGTTAGCACCCCGCCCACTAGCCACTGAATTATAAGCAAGAAGCTGTGCATATTTTAAGAAGGCGTCCACTTCGCTAACGCACATGCACAATGCATCCATGTTCATGCATTTATAAATAGTGTGCGGAAAACGTTTGGCCCGCATGCAGGATTTAAAAAAAAAAAAGGAATCTGGCCCCCAGGATGTGGCTGAACAAAGCTGGATTATGGCGTGTGACTCCTCAACCGGGATTGGCTGACAGGGTCTCTCTGCAGGAGCCGATACTGGCTTTTGATAGGCCGGAGGAAAATCCTATAAAAACAAAGACTGGCAGATATTAAACTCAGCTCTGTTCTGTGGAGTGAAAATGTTTTTAGAGGATTATTGTCCATTATTGTTACTTTTTATTATTAATTTTGTGATCTGCTCTCTCCTGAATTTGCACATTTGCGATGGACCAAAAAATGGGGGGGGCGGACGGGGGGACGATCTGGTTTAAAAATAACGTGTTGATGAAATTTTAAGACGTTTTAAACGTTTTGTTTGAACACAGTCCCCTGGCTAACGGCCAGCTGCTTGTAGCTAATTAATTTTTTAAAATATATACTTTTGAGACCTTATGGCTAAAATTGATTTTGCCTGTAAGTTTCAGTTTGTCTAGACTCTCCTGGATTGCCAGGAGAGTGAGAAGGGCATACGCCTCACTCTGTGTGTGTGTGTGTGTGTGTGTGTGTGTGCGCGCGTGTGTGTGCATGTGTGTGCTTGTGTGTGTGTCCAGGTAAGTTATGGATTTAAATTAAGTTTAGGGTCTCTGGAAAAATTTTTTTGTAAATGATATATGGCATGCATAAGCATTATAAGCTATTAAAAGTGGAACCCAGGGAGTACTTTAGGCAGGACTGTGGGCACACAGCCATTGCAGACAGATCAATAAAATCCTGATGCACCCAAACGAAACCTCTTCCTGCCTTCCTGCCACCCTACGCCCCCCCTCCCCCCCCCACCCCCACCCCCACGACACACACATATTTTGGGGTGCAGAACTCAGAGGAGGACATTTCTGTTTTCCTTTAAAAATGAGGCGAGCCTCCAGTCACTCACTTTGTTTGGTCCTTGGGCAAGTTCCAGCTTTTTTGTTATTATTTTACTCAACCTTTATTTCTTTGCCAAGAAGGTCAAATTGAGAGCTCACTTCTCCCTCACTGTGTGATGGTGTGGGGAAACAAGGACGGCCGTGATTGCAGTGGCGGGGGTGGGGGGTGGGGGGTGGGGGTGCAGAGTCCGACAGCTGCCAGGGTGACAATTAGGCAGCTTGACTCAGGAGATCACCTCCAACAGCACAGTGTCCCCAATTGCTGAAATGAAGCACTAGTTTTTCTTACTTCAACAAAGTGAAGTCTGCTTCGGCATTTCTTAAGTAGGGTTAACAGCCTATGTCCTTGTCAAAAAAAAAATTATAAATTAAAATGAAGGCTTCATTAATTATTTAAATATGAATAATCTTGCCCCTGATTCTGATTGGCTGCAAAATCCATTGCACTCCATCTCCACTTTCATCTATCATTGCCCGAGAACTGAGTTTCAGGTGACCTACCTGGTTTTAAAAAAAGGCAGAAAAAAGGCAGAGGAATAGTAACAAATTAACTGGCTTTTCCCTGGCGGTCTCCCGTCAAGGCGCTAACCGAGCCGCCAGCCTTCCTTAGCTTCAGCCCGATTAGCAGGAGGAGCGCGGAAGAAAGAAAAGAGTGCAGCGTTAAAGCTGCCCCCAGAGAAAAGGGAAGGGAACAGACAGCCACCAGGAGGTAAACCGTCCCTCCTCCCGCACTGCTCCTGCGCGTCGTGTCATTGGTCACGCAGTCCGTCTCTCCATCCAATCACAGGCCGGGAGAAGCAGGAGGAACAAGCCAACAGGAAGTGCCAGCAGAGTGTCAGGTGATCGGGAATGTTTCAGTACTGCTGTGCTGACTAGTACTGGTCGTATGAAAGTATGATTCATATATTGCTTTGTATAAAATTTCACTATTACAAATAGACATTTAAAAAATATATTTTTTTAAAAACTGTAGAGCTGTGCACAAACCTGTCACAAATGTCCTTCAGTTCTGGCTTCTGTTAGATCTTTTGATTTCTGTCGTTTTTTGTGTTTTCCCCTCTCTTTATTCTTTCACTGACACATGCGCACACATTTTTCTCTGTTGAAACCAAACGCCTATGTCCATGCCGGGAAAACACTGCGATTCTACTGGGACACATTGGGACGACTAGCTAAGGGTTTTCAGGTCAATATCACACACAGCCACCTGCTTCACATGACCGTTCACTCTCACTGACCACTGCCCTTCTACATTTCTCTCACTCTCTGTCACTTACTCTCGCTCTTTCTCTCTCTATATCACACACTCTTCTCTTTCTCACTTGCTCTCCCATTCTCTATCATTCGCTTTTGCCCTCTTTCTTTCCTGTTCTCTCTCTCTCTCTCTCTCTCTCTTTGCTTTCTTCTGCAAAGGCAACACCTGTCCTCTGCATTATATCACAGGCAACTCTGCCACAGGGCTCAGGGCTAAGGGCAGGTAAAAATGTGCAGGTCCGATGTCATTAATATGCTTCTTGCATTTAATTTGTCCACCAAATTACAATTGTCATTCCAACACACATAATAATAATAATAATAATAATAATAATAATAATAATAATAATAATAATAATAAAATGAAATGAAATAATGGCATTATACACGCACACATGTATGCATGCTAGATATAGAATATTTCCCATTAGAGGACATTTGTGAAAATATGAAAACATGGATTATAAAATATTCCAACCCCATTAAACAAAAATCACAGCGTCTCACAGAAAATGCCATTCCCCAAACTTTCACCTTTCTACCGTTTCCTTCTCTGGCGCAATTTACGTACTAATCAGAACATGTACGAACAAGTCGGCTTGATGAAATCGCAGCTCGTTCAAAAGCCGTTGAGTTGAAAATGGGTCCTCTGAAAATTATACCGGAAAAATTAAATTACATCTCCCTCAGTGGCCGCGGCCTACTCTGCGCTCCCAGGGGAACGATTGTTAATTTTGCGACAACACTTGCACATACGCCACAGTATATCAGCACCATGAACAGCTCCCATTAAAAGAAACGGTAATGGTGTTTTTTCCAGTGCTCATATCCCACATGGATTGGTGTCTTGCAGAATAAAGGATGATAATCCACGCATTCCTAGTTAACGCTATACTGCATGTCAGACTTGTCGAGGTGCCTGTTATTTCAGTGCTGACACGCAGCGAAAAGAATTTAAAATTCTATATCCCACATGATTCAATGTCATGTACAAACAAAACCGTGTAGTTTCCGCAGCCCCCCCCCCCTTCCAGCACACACACACACTCCCTCCCCCATTCATAACCCAACAAACCCACACATTCACACACCCGCGCTGCAGTTCTTTACCACGAAATTGCAGAACGACATACACGCACGCACGCACACACACACAAGACACATACACACGCACAACACACACACACGCACAAACACAAGAGACACACACACGTGCAGTGGTTCCTTACCCCGAAATTACGGAGAGATTCTGATGCGCGGCTCGAGCCATGTCGCAGCCTTTGGTTCGCGTCTTGTGCATCTCTGCTCGTAGGGAAGGGCAATCGACCGATATCTCCCCAATAGAAATGACCAGCTCACGATACAGGGCCACAAGTGTATTGAACTCCTGGACAATCTAAAATAAAATACAACCATAAAATAAAACGACCGCTACTTGTATTTCATTGTCATACTGTCATATCAACTTCGATTTTTTAAAGATAATAATTTAACATTTCATAGATGTATCCCCCAAAAACCTGTGAAGTGGTTGACCTTTCTCTCGGAGAGTAGGATAATGCAAGAGATACACAACGCAGTATTGAGCTGCAGAAGCAACACATCATTTGTTAGCCACAAAAATACTTATCCACGTCATTATAACGGGTTAACGCGTTGCCTTGGTCTATGTTACCTTTACATCGAGTGTGTAAGTTCTGACACTCAAGGACAATTCAAACGATGGCAGCACAGGTCGAAAAAATAACGCGCTGATGCAGATTTTGAAACACTTTGAGTTGAAATGCGTCTATGCCAATATTTCATTTTTTTTCTTACAGGGGGATAGCGGCGTCGATCAAAAAAGAGAGATGGGCAGATCGACTGACAAGACGAATAGAGTGAGGAAAGCATTAAATTCAGTGCTCTTTTTTAACCAGCTGATTCATTTAATGGCGATGTGCATTCGAAATAATTGATGATATGAGCGCATATGTTTACATTAATTATTAATTTTTAAGAGCCATTATGTTAAGGTTTTACTTCCGATAAAGCTCGTTCCTCCTGGTGGGACGTCCGCATTTATGGCTAATGCCCAAAGAAGATTCTGTGTGAACATTTTTTTTAATTCACCAAAGGACTTTCTGCTGCATGAGACAGCAGACCTACATAGAAGCTTCTGCCAGCACCTGTCACATTAGCTGATGACTTAGTCCATCACGCAATGCATGCTACTACATAGCAACACAATCTATTGCGGAATACATATATCCCCAAACGCAATTAGACACGGTATCCATACCAGCTACTAAAATATCCAACGCATAACTGCAGTGGGTGGTATGGACAGCAATTTCGAATGTAAGGAAATCAATCAATTATCAATCTTCCATGTCATTTTGATTTTTCTGCGTAAATACCATGTCGTTTTATTCTACCCCACGCAATAAGGTCTAGAAGGGTTGTTGTGGTTTTAAATAGAATACACCTGCACGTGATTTGAATATGTAAGGGCGGGAGAGTACGCCAGCAATTCCCGGAGAAAATAACAAACCCCCGCGTCACGTCGCCAGTTTTACCCACCATCCTGCAGTCGTCCACGGCACGCTGGGCTTTTCGGCTGCTCTCTGTACTCGCCCTGCGCTCGGGGTCCCTTGTAGGGGGCTTGCCGATTTGAAAAATGTTCCCGGCGGATCTGGGGCGGTTCTTGCGCCCATTCGGTGCAGAACTCATGCATACACATCCACTGACAAAACCTAAACCGTTGGGGAATGGTTATGTATTTCTTCTCCCTCTTCTTCAGTTTAACTACGTTTTCTTTAAAAATTTATTTGATAGATCGTTTGTTCTCTGTATCTGGCCAGGCAGAGGCACCGACAGCGACCCAGTGGCTCCTACTGCTGAAACAGATAATTTCGCAGGCAACCTTTAGCGCGCAGGAGTGCCGGATGAGTGCTCGCGACTCCTTTCCGCATAGCTTCGACTGCAAGGCAAGTCACCTTCACCCCAGCAGTGGACCGACTCCGGCTGAAATGTCCCCCTCGCGCGCCGCCGCTTCTTCTACCTCTGAGGCGGATTCACAGGAAGTCAGATGCGACCATTTCTTGCAGTTACGAGTTTCCATGAAGCACTGCAAGCAGGCGATGATGTTTCTTGGTTTTGCGAACACCTCTACGGCAACATCACATCATCCCCCCAACAGCATCAAACGGCGCCTGTGCCACTAGTGCAAACAACACTAATTTCGACAGAACATGTAAAGAGATAGCCAAACGGGGAAACAAAAGCTATTAATGGTTGCCATTGATAATCCCGATCTCGCTTCCAAGGTCTTCTTCTGAGAATACATCTAACCTTGGTAGGAGACGCTCGGTAGCTGGCTGTCTGACGTGGCTAGCAACACTGCACACTCATAGGACAGGAATACTAATACGGCCCATGAAACGGACCCACGAGAGCTTACACGTTTACCCAATGAAATGTTCAATAGCATCAATTATATTGTTTCGGAGATCCGATTGTTAGAAATATAGTGCCAATAGAATGTTAGATTGCACAATGTCGCAAAGTGTGGGGTGGGTGCTGGTTTTTTTTCCTTGAGAAAGGAAGAGACACAGTCAGAGAGTGAAAGTAATCGGATCTTTTATGCAAAAGAACGACCAATAGCCAAACTGCAAACGGCAACATTTATAAGATGTAGAATTGTCATTCTTAGATGACATATTTGCATTTTCTACATTGTGCAATAAGGCCTTTGCAGCATATGACTTGCAAATTGCATTAGGCTACTATATTTAAATGTAGGTCATTGGAACATTAGTAATGAAAGTTATTTCATCTTTAAAATATACCACTCTTATCATATTACTAGCCTATAGCTAATATTAACAGCAGGTATACAGTAAGTTAAAAGTAATACAGAATAATAATAATAATAATGCTATTTCATATAATAATAATAGTACGTATTATTATTATTGTGGTTGTTGTTATTATTACGTTAGTAATGCTGTATTGAATTCAGTTCCTTTGAAAAGCGTCTTAAGAGTTCCAAGAACTCGCTGAGTCACGAGACTTCTAATCTCCAAGGAAACTACGGCTTCAATAAAAAATCCTTGGCAATATTCAAATTTAAAAGATGGCGGCAGAATCACACTGTCAGATGAAATCAGCCGAGTCTTGTGATGAACCCGAAATTGTTCTAACTATTCTGCATTTTAATGACGTTTACGAGATAAAGGAGAGATCGGAAGATCCAGTTGGAGGCGCAGCGAGGTAGTTTTTGTACTTGAACAGAGTTGATCATGTGAATCAATTTGGAAGTATTTCCCCGAAACCTTGCTAGTCTAACGTTAAGGTTGTATCATGAAACTCTAGTCACTAATTTAAAGAATTAGACTCACATACACAGGGTAATAATAATTATAATTAATCACAATGACTGCATTCATGAGGTTGGTAGCAAATTATCAGATAGCTTGTCAGCTAACCAGCTAGCTAATCAGCCCGCTAGCGCCTTGTTTTGGACGCGTTCCTTTCCCCCCATTACAATGCCACCTCTACTGGAACAATATAGCGTTACTCGCTTTGTGCATACAACTGGCTGAATTATTTTGGTTGGCTTTGTCCTTCAATGGATGTAGCTAATGATTCCAGTATATTTTTAATATAGGCCTATTTTAATAACAAGAAGACAGCTAGCTATAACTGTGTGAAAATATCACGAAAATAAGGTTATCGTACGTTGGTGGCAAATACTAAACAGCTGTGTAGTTTGCAAAGGTTGTGGAAATAATTATAAAAATAACCGAAAGCAGATTACCCTGGTTTTTAATTTCAAAGGTCCCAGCCAATGATAGGCAATTTAATGCAGCAACCGAGCTACACTCCTGTAGCTTAATTGAAAGGCGATCTCTATGGTTTTCCTATCCAGTGGGAGAAACAACTGATCATTGTTGTTGATCATTGATCACTATTGTTACAGCAAGGCCCTGGCTAGCCAAATGCAACATGTCATTCAAAGATTATCTAGGCCCTCTGATAAAATAGATAAAAAAAATTTGGGGTCCAGAACTCTGTACATCCTTTAACGTTTGACTTCATCTCCCATCACGCGCCTCTTCTCAGTTCCTGCATGAGTGCCATTAAAAAAAAAAAAACTGCACTATGGTTTGTGAAGCGGTTGTACTGTGCTCACTAGTGTGGCCCAGGTGTCAACGCGGAATAAGATATTTATTCTCAACTGGAGCGAGAAATCGAATTAGCATTAAGTAAAGGATTAACAGTGGAATTAGAAAATGGAACAAATAATTTATGTGGAGACAATACTGGTCTGTGTCCAGTTTATTTATTTGTTATCTAGGAATATTTTCAGCACAATCCAGGGGAACCCTACTGTGATAATCTAATGTGTGCCCACAAAAGCGTTCACACTTTTAAAACACTTTTGGTTGTTGTTTATCTTGATTTGCATAAGACATTCAGTCCAACTTTTGGATTTATCACAGTGATTAAACATTCCATGGATATAAAAAATGTGGTATTAATTCAGATGTCCTGGCAAAAGCAATGGATGGCAAGTGCTTTGACATTAAATAGCTGACATTAAAAACTCTTATGTGTTTTTGATTTAAACATTTGTGGAAGATAATTAAATTAATTAAACAAATTGATTAATCAAATTAATTAAATAAACCTACAGCAGCACATACCGACAAAATTGCATACCTTTAATATAGTAAATAGTTATAATAAACAGTGTAATACTTTATTAAAGTGTATTAGTGTCAAAGTCTGGTTATGCAGTTTGTGTTGAACACATAACGTTATTTACTGTGTACTTTTTATTTACCAAGGTATTGCTGACATTGTTCATGGTTTTCTCCGTTTTGTGTATTTGGGATGACAGAATACACTGAACGTGACATTTCCCCTGTTACATTTTTGGTTTCAGGTTTGCCACAGCAGTGAAGCAGTTCCAAGACCTGAATCCTCTGATAGTGTTCAGTGGGGACTGTTTGAATCCTTCTTTGTTGAGCACGATTACAAAAGGGAAGCACATGGTGGACATCCTGAGCAAACTGGGTGTGAATTGTGCTGTGTACGGTAAATACTATTGTCTACCATCCTTGTGTGCAATATTAGGAAACTAAGACTTTCATAACTTTGTTAAAAAGATGGAAACCAACTAAAATACAGTATGTTAAACACATACAATGTTCTCATAATCATTCTGACCAATAGCAAAAGTATTACTCTATCAGTAATATTTGACTGGCTCAAATTTGGCAAAACAAAAATGTCTTTTCAAAGGCTGTCATAGCTAGACTAGTGACCTAGAGAAAGCAAGGTTTCATGAATTCTGTAAAGAGTGGAGCCACAAGCTGTCAGTCACTGATTTGAACCAATCGAAAGGTTTTTGCTCTGCACAGCAAGGCACAATGATTGGCTGAAATCACAGAGTCACTGATTTCTTGCTCCACCCATTTTTTGGTTTAAAAAAAAAAGTCTTGTTCTCTCTTCACTAATTATAGTAATTTCCTTGGTTTGTTTTTGAATTCCACCTCCCCAACCCCCCATGCCACCACCACCAACCAACCAAAAAAAAAAAAAGGCAATCATGAGTTTGATTTCGGCGTGGACCACCTGGAGGAGATGACGGCGCAGATGGACTTCCCGTGGTTCCTCAGCAACGTGTACGACCGCTTCACGTCGGACACGCTGGGCCACGGCGTGGTGAGCCGCGTGCTGCGGTGGAACGGCCTGGAGATCGGCCTGATGGGGCTGGTGGAGGAGGAGTGGCTGGACACGCTGGGCACGGTGGACAAGGAGAACCTGCACTACGTGGACTACGTCTCGGTGGCCGGGGACCTGGCGCGCCAGCTGCGGGCGCAGGGCGCCCAGATGGTGGTGGCGCTGACCCACATGCGCTGGCACAACGACGTGCGGCTGGCCGCCGAGGCCGCGGGCATCGACCTGGTGCTCGGCGGGCACGACCACGAGTACGGGGTGCGGGAGGTCAACGGCGTGCCCGTCGTCAAGAGCGGCTCCGAGTTCCGCTACCTGTCCAAGGTGGACGTGTCCCGCAGGGAGGGCGGCGGCGGCGGCTTCCGCTTCGCCGTGCACAGGGTGCCCGTGGAGAAGCACCTGATCGAGGACCCCGCCATTAAACAGATCGTGGACGGGTACAACAACAACGTGGAGGTGTGCCTTCAACCACCGCGTCCGTGCGTGGGATTAAAATCACACCGAGATTAATTAAAAATCATTAATTCCATTTATTTACAAACTCCCTTTGTCTCCCACTTGGAGTTGCCAAATGCAGTTATCATCTCACATGACCAGTAAACCACCTGCACAGATACTTGAATATTAATGAGGAGGTGGACCCGAGGGCAGCCTATACACATTATTGTTCTTGGCCACGCCCCTCATGAATATTTACTAGACGTACGATACAATGCAAATAATGAGATGCAGAATGTTAAGACAAACCAAGACAAGAAATGTACATTTGGCTTTCCCGAGCCTGTAGCATAAGCATTTATAAAGGGATGCAGATTATTCATATTTTATGTGTTTTTCCTGAGTGACAGCACATGCTGGAGGAGGTGCTGTGCCAGATCGAGGTGGAGCTAGACGGACGCTGCACCACCGTGCGCCGGAAAGAGTGCATCCTGGGAAACCTCATCACGAACGCCATGCTGGAGGCGACGCACGCCGACGTAGCGCTGCTCAACTCAGGTAAAGGTTCGCTATCTGAGGGGCAGTTTGTTCCAATGGTTTCCCGCAATGGGATTGCTTGTAAGCCCTTAGGGAAATAGAGTAGACTGCAATGTACTGTAAATACATTGATTTTTAAAACAACACAATGATATATTTAAAAAATGTATTAATGCAACACACCTTCTACCAGAGAGGAGTGAGCTAATTAGTGAAATCAGGGATTGGTTGGAATGAAAACGTGTTGCCTACTCTCGGCTCTCTCCGTGGCACACGATTGGGCACCACTGAGCTATTTAAACCGCAGTCTTATATTGGGCTTATTTTATTTTATCCCCCATTCACTCACCTAAATTCCCTCCTCCCCTGCACCACCCCGACCCCCCCCCACCCCCCCACCCCCCCCATTTCAGGCACTTTGCGGTCCGACACCGTGCACCCCGCCGGCCCTCTCACTATGCACGATCTCCTGCAGATTCTGCCCATGCAGGACCCCGTGCTGGTGGTGGAGGCTTCCGGAAGGCAGCTGTACGAGGGGCTGGAGAACGCGGTGCGGAACTACCCCGCGCTGGACGGAAGGTACCGGAGGGTCCTGACGCTCACGTAAAATACGCCAACGTGCTTTATAAGTGCCTATACAGTCTACATTACATTACGTTTATTTAGCAGACGCTTTTATCCAAACAGTGCTGCAGTTAACAGTCAACAGGCACATCTGATGTTATACAAAATGGGGTGAGCTCCACAAAATCACTTGTGTTAATACCAAAGTGAAATATACCTCTTCTTTCAGCATTGACTGTCTCCGCCCCCCCCCCCCCCAGGTTCCCCCAGGTTGCCGGGATGCAGTTCGGGTTCGACCCGCAGGGAAGCCCCGGTAACCGGGTCGTCATGGACACCATAAAGGTCCAGGGCCAAAGCCTGGACAAGGACAAGAAGTATTTAGTGGCGATGAAGGAATACCTAACGAAGGTACTCACTGTCCCATGCAAAGAGTGACATGTGGTCAGGGGTGTGTTTGAATCTAGTATTCAAATAAATACTCACATTCAAACTTATGCCATTAAACAACAGGGCATATTCCTCTGATACTTAAGTGAATGGACAGCAATTTTTAATGGTTCTTGGGTCCAACAAAATTATGATTTAATTATGTCAAATCAAATTATAATTATTATTTCACTATTTCAACATGATAAAAATATTTACATTTAATAATAGTTATTATGATTTATTTTGGCAATAAGTGCTAGTTTAAGGTGCAGAATAAGGACGGGAATAGGTTGGGAGTGCAGGTGTAGCTCCTGCTCCGCGTGTTTGCTGAGAGCAGCTGTGCATTAAGCCTGTTCCTCCAGCGCTGAGGATGAGCCACTCAGCTGGTGGAGAGAGGCAGGCCCTGACAGCGTGCGAGCTAGCCTGAGTTCTCCCCGATTCAGCTGGGGGAGCTTTAACAGCACAGTCCCTTTGGGGAACGCAGGGAACACCACTTCCTTCCAAATGGGAGACGACCGTCAAAAAAAAAACTTCATCTTGAAGTGAAAGAAGAAAATAGCACACAATTAACAAAGGTCAGGGTGACTGAAACAGATGTGCTGTGTATGCAAAAAGAAAAGTTTGAAAAAATGAATGATAAGAATGAACACCAACAGTCATAGCAACTAAAACCACAAAAAAATGAACATTTTGATGAATGATACACATATGTAGTATGACGATAGGTGTGCAACAATTGCCTGTAATAATGATAATAATGATAAAAATTATTATTATTATTATAATCTCAAGGAACAACAACAGTGCGCTTCTGCATGAATACAAGTGCACTAATAATAACGGGTGGAATGATATGTTTTGTCCCTAGCGGTATCTGAGGGCCACAGAAACACGTGTGTGTGTGTGTGTGTGTGTGTGTGTGTGTGTGAAAAGGTCACGTAGACGTGAGAGTGATGGAGGTCAGGGCTGGGTCTCCTGAGGGAAACGGTCACAGTCATGTTGAACACTCTTCCTGTCAACCCCCCCCCACCCCCCACCCTCGCAGGGGAAGGACGGCTACACCATGTTCGCGGAGTGCCGTAAGATGTTCGACATCGAGAACGCCCAGACCCTGTCCACCGTCCTGATCAACCACTTTGAGTCGGGGAAGATCATCCGCGGGCTGAAGACCTGCCGGTCGGGCCACAGGATGAGCCTGATTAAGGCCTCCAGCAGCCCCTCGGTCTCCGGTGAGTACCCCCCCCCCCTCTCTCCCGCTCCCTCTCTCTCTCTCTCTCTCTCTCTCTCTCTCTATCTCTCTCCCTCTCCCTCTCCCTCTCTCTCACTCTCACTCTCTGTCTCTCTCTCTTTCTCCCTCCCTCTCCCCCTCTCTCTCTCACTGTCTCTCACTCTCACTCTCTCTCTGTCTCTCTCTCTTTCTCCCTCCCTCCCCCCTCTCTCTCCCTCTCTCTCACTCTCTCTCTTTTTCTCTCACTCCCTGTCTCTCTCTCTCTCCCTCTCTCCCCTCTCTGTCTCTCTCTCTCTCCCCCCCCCCCCCCTCCGTCATATGGAACGCCGTGACTCACGAACACAACGCCGCCGCTTTGCGAGCACTTAACCGATGCGTGTGGATGGGCGGGATGGTTGTGTTCTCCTCGTCGTGCTCTTGCGTTGTTGTGTACCGGGGGGGGGGGGTCTGCCACGCCGGTCCGGGGGTTTTCTGTGACTCAGCTTTTAATTGACCAATTGACGCAGCCGATTACACAGCTAACTCACCTCGCCAGGTTCCTTGTGCCTTGAAGTGGTGAAAACAAAAAGCAGAGGACCCTGTGGCTCTCCAGGACCAGGGTCTTCAGACGACCCCGCTTCTGTATGAAGATCTCATTAGCTACCGATGAAGTTAGACATTATTAAAGCATATATAACATTTACACCAGGCCCCTGTTCTGCAGCACGTGTTGCCTGCCCTTTTTACAAATTACTCGAGAGTAGGCACTCTGAACGAAATGCATTTCATTAATTATTTAGCTTTAACAGCGTTGTATGAGCATTCATAAGTCCTTTACAAAGCGTGAGCAATGTGCTCTTTTGGACAACCACTCCAGAAAAAAAACATCTGTTATCAATTAACGTAAAATCAGCTACTTATAATGGCACGAATTAACATTAATAAGTTTACTCCAGGCGAGTTAAGAATGGGATCCTAACTTGAGGTGATTTTGAATATATAGCCATTTTAATATTGGATTTTTCCCTTTATACAGTACATGTGTATAGAGTTTATTTATTTATTATGTTGTTTTGTCGCTGCTGTGTTCACGCGCTCGGCGGTCATAAAAACGCGTGGCGCTAAAAGCTAGCCGCGCGGCGCGAGCGTCGCTTAGCAGCCGAATGCAAATGGAGGCCCGGCCGCTTCGGAGTGCGCGGGGCGATGAATATTTAACCGAGACCGAACCCGGTCCCCTCCCCCCCCGGTCTCTCTCCCCCCCCACCAGCCATGGAGCGCACCCCGCGCGGGAAGACGGCGGCGGTGATGACGGTGCCCCGGGTGGAGGGCCGGATATTCCACGTCACCCGGGACGGCCAATCGGAAGCCTCGAACTAGAGGAGGGGCGGGCGGGCGAGCGAGCGATCCCATTGGCCGAGTCGAGTCCCCGGGAGCCGGAACGATCTGAGCAAGAACCAATGGGGGGGAGGGTATAGCGTGACCCTTTGAATTGCTTCTCTTCAGCCAATCACAGCCAGTCTTCTTCCTTTCAGGCCAGTATATATATATATATTCATTTTTTGCTATGTAATGTGATTAAATGCACTTGCCCGAGCAGGCGGTTTTACTGTGAATTGTTTGGCGGTGTTTATTGCGCTGAAATCGATGAGCACTCCCCCTCATGGTGCTCGGCGCACATTAAAATAACTGCTGACAGTCTGGGCCGCCGCGCTGTTTGTGTCCCCGCGCTGGACTCCAGAGGCGGGTTCCGCAAACGCTTCTGTTCCGAGGCATTGGCTCGTGTCCACGGCGTTCGCGGTTTGGGTTCGTCTTACTGAAGCGCCCGTTTTGTGTTCCACTCAGAGTCTCTTTTTGCGTAAATCTCCCGCAGCGCAGCGTAAAATGGCGGAACCGCGGGCGAAGTCGGCGGCGTAGACGTGAGAGCAGGTGTGATGTTTATACTCCGTCAGCTCTTGTGGTGATTAGGAGGCGACAGACCCTTCGGTTAAAACCCGGTTCGGTTCCCTTCTCCCGTTTGATCACTGGAAGTCCTCTTCCGACAGGGGCTACGCCGTTCCCATCCAGACGAGCTGCTAATTAATTAGACTTGATTGAGCTTTTAATTAATCAGGCTTGATTGAGATGCTAATTAATTAGGTTTGATTGGGCTGTTAACTGGACACTGATCCGGGCTGGCATATGTGGCAGGTATACTCTGTCCTCTGCCACAGAAACCGGTAGGGCCCCTGAGTCACCAGAAATATGCTTCTTTTTTTTTTTTTTGAAAAGGCAAAATAAGACTTATATCCCTCTCTCCTTGTCTTTATCTCTTTCACACACAGACACATAGTTTTTTTTTCTTCTTACTTTTTTACAACACAGCCACTCTACCAACAAGAGACTTTGACCTAGTGCTCTCAGTCTGAAGAATTCATTTCTAATTCAATTTTATTTTCTTCAAGTCTGCAAATTTGCTGGAAATTGTGTTGCAGGATCATACACAGGGTCACACACACACTAATATGGAATATTTCACAGAGCAGAATGGCACTTTTGTATATGAAATTTTAAAAAATGAGTTTTTATTTGTTTTTGAAGTGTACAGTACACTGTAAATCGATTGACTGATATAAATTGAAAAGCACATCACAGGAAGGGCTGAATTTTGATTTATACAATACAAAAAAAGTAAAGAAACAAGCTAAAGAGGGTAAAAGTTGTGTTTGGGATTAAGACCAACGAGGCCCTGTGGGATATACCCTGGAGCTAATGAACAGGTCACACAGCAGAACCAATCAAATAACCCCAAATTACACACAACACAGCTGTGTGTTTTTTAATACGCCCCTGTTTTTTTCCAGGAAAGCAGGACGAATTACTCAGTGTATCATGCTGACGGCTAACATAGGCTCCTGTGTGCAGATTTTGAGTTTATTCAATACAAATGTGAGGGTCATCTCAGAAACTCGAGGCCAGTTCCCCCACCCCCCCACCCCCCGACACTTGCACAGAATCATCCTCCGCCTGAAGGTGTCAGTTTCGCTGACCGTGCACTTAAAGGGCTGTCGGAGTTTGACGACAAGTCATCAAGGAAGCCCCCCCGGCCGGTTGCTAGCGGAGAGCGTTAGCGGCGGTGTCTGCTCAGAACTGATAACAAGAGTCCGTCTCCCGGCGGGAGGACGATCCTGGAGCGTTTCGGCCTGGTCAGCACCCGCAGGGTTCTGAGGCCGGCCTCTCATCAGCCTAAACCCCACAGGGGTGTTTCGGACCGGCCTTATTTGAACACAAGTCGGAGTCTGCAAAGGTTGCGAGCTCAGCTCCCCCCCCCCCCCCGTAAAGGGGAGGGACGGGCTCCCTCCCTCTGTAGGTTATCACTGACAATCTTGCTTAAAAAAATGAAAACACTCTTTTTTTCCTCCTTGTTTTGCTGAAAAAGAAAAAACATCAGCCAGAAGTTTCCCCATCATTCCACATGGGGGCTTACGATTAAGAAGTGTGTTTATAAATGAATGAATGAATAAAGGGTTAGTAACTGCATTATACACAATTCTTTAAAAATACACTTTTGAAAATAGTTGATGCTAGGTACAATAATAAACATTAGTAACTCTGGGTTGGAAGGAAGCATGAGTTGCCAGATCCCACACAAAGTTGACTAGACCATTGGCTTAATTGAGCATTTATAAAGGTGTTATAAAGTGGTTATGAGGTCTCTTTTGAGGCTCGGCGGCCAGGACTCAGAAGGAAGGGAAGAAGAAGTAGCAGAGGAAACAGAAGACGATGAAGCCGATGACCCAGTTGACGGAGTAGATGTAGATGATCACCATGTCCATGTCGAACCTCCAGCCGCGAGAGGCGTCCTCAAAGTCCAGGGCGTCCAGGCGGTACCCTCCGTGCGGGAACTGCCGGCGCGTGATGGGGCTGGCCTGCCGCCGGAACCCTTTTTTTTGGGGGGGGGTGGGGGTAGGGGGGTGAGGGGGTGGGGGAGGAGAGTTAGAGGGTTAGAGGACACCAATAAACTCACAGTTTGGATACGATGCTTTGTCTGCTGTCTTCACCCACTGCAAAGAGAAGCCTGGCTTTCCAGGCCCCTTAGTTCAAATACAGCTTCTGCTGTGGATGTTTTTAATCTACTCATCAATTCATCAATTGGTTTACAATTTTTTACATCTTTAAAGAAATATATTTTTAAACACAAATTCCCTCATTTCTTTACAGTACCACAAAGATTCCATAATCTGATACCACACTGGGCGCACTATATGCTATATACACATTTCAGACAAACTGTTTTCCTTTTGCTATTTGAATGAGGCAAATAAAAGGTATTTGTAATCAAATCAAATTATTAACTGAAAACAAAAGAAATGGGATCACATTTTGCTCTGGGTGCATCTTTGCCAGCTCAATAAAAGACAAAACAAACATACAAAAATCTGTGTTTTCGTTTAGGACAGTCATCAATCTACCCGCTAAGGATCAGCTCTGGATCAACGGGCACATTTAAAAGACAGCACAAAGACTGAGGCACGTTTGTTCCATTTTTCATGCTTCCTGATTCTCTTTGGCACCTCGTCTGCCGGTACATAATATGCAAAACAAGGTCACACTTTATTTTAAGGCACCCATTATATATTGTGAGAAGCTGTCTGTTAATTAGTTAGGTATGACTTCTTTTGTGCAGTCAAGCTATGCACACATCCTAATTGAAAGGGGTTCAGCAAAGAAAATAACAAAGGCAATATATTTTTTTAATCGCATTCTTTTTACAATCCAAACATTATACATGAACGTCATCCTGACATTGGGAGAGTAATACATGTGTCTTATTGTTGTGTTTGTATGACTTTTTTTTACATAGTTAGCGTGGGTAAAAGGAATACTCACCCCCAAATATACGGAAGAGTTTTTTACAGCTGGGAAGCGGCCATTTTGAGCAGCTGGCCCTCTGGAAGTTCTGCTTCCTGGACAGGTACTCTTTGGGGAAGAAGGTGCGGGCGGTGTGATTGAGCTCTGGAGCAAAGGGGTACAGAAGAGTCAGAATTCGACATGAGTACCACCCACACAAGAGAGGAGAAAAGAGGTGCCCCACCATGTCTAAGCCCATCATTATCATCATTAAAATCATCACCGTCATCATCATCATCATCATCATCATTACCATTTTCATCACCAACACGATCTTAGCCACCACATACATTGCCATTACCATCTTCATCACCAACATCATCATAAACATTATGCCCAACACTATTATTGCCAAAACAATGACCATCAACACAGTCACCAAAATCGCGACCATCGTCATGATCATCTTCAACAGCATGATCACCACCATCATCATCACTACCACCATCATCATCATCCATCCATCCTCTGCTGGTACATACTGCGTATTATACAATGCTGAAGCCTGTGCTTTTAAATGGGAATGAAACGCAGATCTTTAAACTATTCTCTAAAAAATTGCCACTCACCACAATCAATCAATGCATTAAACTGAGAAATTAGCCCAGAGAGGAAAGAGACCTTCGGTGAAACATACAGCATGTTTATATCTCCTTACATAACCAGTCCCGCCTCAGTACCCCGCCGTCTGTTGCTCCGCCCCCTGTTGGATGTTTCATAAACACCTCCAGTTGACCTTGTAGATGATAATCAGAGCCAAAGCTCAAGAGTCCAATCATTCTCAAGAGCTCTTCGTGGGGTACGAAGTTGTGTTTGAAGAGCCCATTAAACTTGCCGTCCCGGCAACAGGCTCCTCCCACTTAGGGACCAAGGCAAGGAACTGTGTCAATATTTTTCAACTAAAACACCTAGACTGTCTGCAGCCTGACACAGGACCTGAGTATCTGGGTTGGCCTACATCCTGCAGCTCCGCTGACAGGGCCCACACAAGGCGCGCTCTTGCAGTTACTGCATGTACAGGCAATTACAGTGCATTATGTTCACTTAGAAGAGTCTCTCATCCAGAGTGACTTACAATGTAGGATGAACATAACTTCGTTCACCAGATTAGCTAGCGCAATACCGCTAGACTTAGGCTAACAGCATTCCCAAGTTATGTTTGCTAATGAAGAACCAAAATGCAAATCTTAAATACAAACAGATACATCTGCAAAACTTATTCAGTCTTCTGCGGAACACAAGACTGACCCAACTGCCTGGAATTACTGTTTAAAATTAGGGTTCTCATGTAAGGAAACTAAAGGGGAAAAACACAAGGACAGTGTCTCCAATTGGCATGAAATGAAATGCCATTATTTCACGCACGTCTCTATTTTAAAGCTTTCCACTGAGACTGCACGTCTATAAATATTGGAGAAAGTAGGTCTACGAAGCACAATATTCTCGTTTTTACGATGACCTACAAGGCATCTGTGTTGAAGCCTGGAAAAATCTTCGGAGGACTGGAATGCTTCAGTCCCTCTTGGCCCACACTTCAGGGAAAATGAGCATTTTTAGCCACACAGCCCCTGATTTTGAGATCACAACCATGATACAGGAGGTGAACGGAAAACCACCAGTGTAAAGTCACTCAACGCGATGTTGGGCCCCATGCGATCAGCACAGTCCGTGTGCACAACAGCACAGAGCCTGGAATTCTGCAGGAGGGACACCTCCCCGCCATTCCAGGAGAAGCCCAATCAACTCACTCTTAAGCCGATGGATCTGGAAAAAAAAACTGCCTGAGGCACCATTCCGGAATATTCTAGAACACACTGCCGGAATGGGTTCAATTCTGATGACTGAGGAGGCCATGACAAGTGGATAAAACCAACATCATGTTACTCCACCAGGTGGCTGAACCTATCCTTTAGATGGGCGAGGGAGGAGGGGTGGAAGGGGTGGGGGGTGTCACCTTGACAACCTCCAGAATTCTTAGCTAATTCTTTTTCCTCTGTAACCCACAGCATTGTATTTACACTTTTCCAGCAGCAGTAACACGTAGGCGGCCGCACCAGTGGCTGGGCGGAACCCGCACCTTTCTGGAAGAAGACGTGGGTGATGAGGGTGCGGCAGAGGGGGCAGGGGGTGCTGGCGGGGCTGTTCTTGGCCAGCGTGCGCAGGCAGGGCTCGCAGAAGACGTGGCCGCAGGGGTGGCACATGTAGGGGCTGAAGTAGACGTCCAGGCACACGGCGCAGATCAGGCCGTCCCGGTCGCCCGCGGGCGGGTCCTCGTCCTCGCTGCTGCTCGTCGCGTTCCCCGTCGAGCTCTGAGACAGACGCACGCACACGCGGGAAAAATCTAAGTAATTTATTCCTGTTCACTGCCACCAAATTTATAATGGCCGACTCAGGTAATCGGTTGATTCCAAGGAACATACATCTCATTTCAAAGACAAAATATTCTTTAGGATTTTCTGAGGGAGGGACACTATCAGGGACACTACGAGTTAAATACTTGTTAAAGTCAAAGGTGGGATTTGAACTTGGGCCTCTCACTCATCCTAAGATTACCAGTCAGCTAAAGGCGAAATCGCCCCCTAGCAAAAGGCAACGTCATTATCAACTTTTCTTTTTGAGGGTTGCATCGCCAGAGAGAGTTGTCACGGTAACCTGCTACAAGGCCTTCGCTTTACCGCACCCCACTGCGCATCACCAGTGAACTAGCCGAGCTACACCCAGTATACCCGTACAACATGATAATATGGGGGGGGGGGGGGGCACTTCATGTTTTCCCAAAGGTGGGAGATCTATGTCCATGGCTGATTTGTTCATCAGTTTGAAAAAACACAGACCTGATCCTTACATCATGCCATCTTGAAAACAAAGCTTGTTCTGAAAATATAATTTCTGAAATTTCTTTCGGAACGGCGGTCGGTCTAAAACCATGTTTTTCAGGCAAATGTGATTTCTTTCGGGCCGGCGAGAGGGGAAAAAAAAAAAAAAAAAAAAAAAGAAATCCTGCAAAAATATTTCAGATGCGACCCGACATGAATTAGGCACGTAGGACCGCCGCGGCACACCGGGAGAGCCAGGGCTGGAAATAGCCGCCGCACAGAGGCCCGGCGCGCGAACGCGGTCAAATCCCCGAAGAAAACAAAGCCCTTCCACCACGCCGCCCTTCATCTTCGCCAAAAAAGCAGCACCTGTGCGCTGCCAGGGACCGGCCTATCACAGCTGAGCTGCTTCACGGCTTCTTCGGTCCGTCTTTTTCTTTTTTAAAATTTTTTTTTACATCAAACCTCCGACTCTCGCTAATTAGCTTCAGTAGGTATCCGGCAGCAGCTGTATTTTTGGAAGTTGTAAATTAAGCTGAAACGGGCCGGCCTATAATTGTTCTTTTGAAGTCACAGTTTGCCATTTTGTTTTTACAGTGGGCCTAAAATGGGGTTTTATGGCATCTGTCAGTTTATTTTTCTCATTTGTATCTTTTTAATCATTACATGTGACTTTTCTCTTCATTTGTCTAAATTGCCATTTCAGTACGAAGAGGCCCTTTATGAAATGATCAATCAAATCGATTGGATTATATTGATTTCCCTTTTAGCTGCCATATGTGGCATGACTGATGATTTGGTCACACAAAAAATAAATTAATAAAATTACAAAACACATTATGTTACTGATTAGCTTTACAGACATGCATTGAATTACTGTAAATCTCTGCTATCTACAGACATTTCCAGTATTACATACAGCATACCAAAGCTAATTTTAAAAACTGTATTTTGAATTTATTTTTAATTGAGAAGTACATTTTAATGGCACGATGGTTGGGATCCACACAGGCCTCAACTTTATTACAGGAAACAATCAGCTGCCAGAGTAGACTGCCTCCCTGTCCTCCTGGGGACTACACTCCCCAGCATCCCCTGGGGCTCATATCCCATACTGCACCTGACAGGCTGAGGAGGTGCAGTGGGCGTGGCCTGCGAAGCCTCAGGTGTAATTACGTCTCCGGCACCAAGGGGGAGCTCTGGGGAACCTGCAAGCGGCTTCCGAGAGTCGCATTAACACCAAACAAACATCTAATTATCGCCCGCACTGTTACCTAACAGCAAAACAACACCTACGTGAACTCTGCCAAACAAAGCAAAATCACTCCCACCTGACGCACAACTCACCCACCTGATCACAAGCACACAATAATACACAGCGCAGCCACCAGCCCACAAACACACAATAATACACAACACAGCCACCAGCCCACAAACACACAATAATACACAACACAGCCACCAGCCCACAACTATGCAATAATACACAACTCACCCACCTGACCACAAACACACAATAATACACAACATAGCCACCAGCCCACAAACACACAATAACACAAAGCATTCAGACAAAATAGCATACCACAAGATATAACCAACAAGCCAGTAACAACAACACAAGGCACGCCTAATTAATAACACACAGCACATATAATTAAACCACATAATAAAAAAACACAACACTTAATTAAAACAGAAAATAACACATCTGAACAAAACACACAATAACAGCACCAAACCTGCCCTTTCCTGTTGCATCCCATGTACTACCAATGTTCTCTCAACATTTTTGTAACATCATCTTTCATATAAGATACTAGTAAACGATCTAATAATAATAACAAGTGTGACATGTTCACAGTTAAAGCAGTTTTGACAGATTGCATTTCACCCCGACTGAACTCACGTAAGTTCTGTTAGCGTAACTGTGAAAGCTGCATTATGTGCATACATTATCTCTGAGGACCAGGCCAGACCATCTTGACTGTGCATTCAGCAATTTCCCCCTGAATCAAAGAGATCATGGTCTGTTTCTATGGGGCTTTCCCACAAGCTACTGGAGCACATTTTTACTAAATTAATAAACTGTTACTCATCAAGGTGTACACTACACTGCAGTGAACATTGCTTTCTGTCACCCCGCTATATAACTATGATTCTGCCCTTAGAACACGTTTGCACTCTCTCTCCCAGTTTTAGAACCCCCTGGAATGAGAGATATTCTCATCATCTGTGCATTTTCATGTTTTAGCAAGTTCTCCTGTAATGCAAATATAGCATAAACTTTCAACTTGAGAGTAACAAAAACATACCTGAAGTTTCTTAAACTTAAAAAAGGATAAAATAAATAACACCCCTTTCCCCAAAAGAAGTGCCACACTTCTGTGCAGGCTTGAATAATGTAACATTATTATTTATTCAGCCATTTATTGTTATTTTAGACATAGGGTAGTGGCAATCCATTGTGATCTTAATGGCCTTTTCTCATCAAAAAAACATTATAGTTTATTTTCGCATGCTGCAAGGAACTTGGCGTCTGTCTTTCTATGTGTCACTCTGGGGTCACCTCTCTCTCTCTCTCTCTCTCACACACACACACACGCAGCACTAGCAAGCTTTGGCTCGACTGTGCACAGGGGGGAATCTTTGCGTGTGTCATTTTGTGGTTGTCACGCACTTGTAACTCCCAGGAGAGCGGCGCGTGTGCAATAACAGCACAGCGGTCTCTGGATTGTTTCCACGTGGCGCACCGAGACGGGCTTCCCACAGCGGGCGTCGGTAATGGACGGGGAGGGCTCCGCGGTGAGCCCAGCCCTCATTCCAACACGTTTGCACACTGTGCACTTTTTTCCCCGGTACTTTCTAAGGCGAAGAAAACCTGCAGCACTGCCGCAAAAAAAAATTACAAGTAGTCAGCAGAATGAACGATCAGCCCGTGATGTGTCTTGTCATTGCTCAGTCATTTGGCCATCCTCTCATTAAAAGCATTGGTAACATTCTGGGGAACCATTAAAGGTTGTTTAATGTGTGCGTACAGTGCAGTGTGTAAGTATTTGGACAGTGACACAATTTTTTGTTGTTTTGGGTCTGTACTCCAGCATATTGGATTCGAGAAGAAAAAGAAAAAAACTATGAATATGAGACCAAAATGCAGACTGTCAGCTTGAATTTATTTTGGGTATTTATATTGGGTGATCAATTAAGTAATTATAACCCTTTTATACATAGTACCCCCATTTTAGGGATAAAAAGTCATTTCTAGGGAGCAAAAGTTTTGTTTGTTTCTAGGGTGTTTTGCCTTCAGTCTTGTCTTCAGCATGTGAAATTTATGTTCAGTTGGATTCAGTATGGTTGAACGAATTGTCCAGTCAAGAACATTCAACTTTTTGGCCCTGGAAAAACTCCTTAGTTGTTTGGGGTCATTTCCCTGTTGCAAAGTGAAGTGCCGTCCAATTGTGTCACTGTCCGAATACTTAGACACTGCACTGTATATTCATGGTGCACGTCTTCTCTGTTTAACGTCTATTATTGCCTTTCATAAACGAGAAATGGGGAACCGCCACCATAAAAGGCCTATTCTTTCGCGACCACGTGCGGGTAGGGTGTAGACTGTATTGTGTCCACTGAACAGCCACGCTGTGTATTTTATCATGACACCGCCGGATGGTGAAGTCTTTCTTGGCTGAAAAGATGGCGATGCGTCGCAGTGTTTCTGCGGGCCGGTTGTGACTCAGAACGCGCGCTGTTACTATGGGACCGTGCTTGTCCCCTCGCGCTGATCATCTCTATTGTTTCTGAAGTCCAAGTGCTCTCTCTTCGGCCCTCTCTGCGCAGCCTATTCAGTCGCTCCCCCCGCACAAAACTGCAAAGGCAAGTACAAACGGGCAAATCCACGCTGCGGGCTTACAACCTGCTACTTGACAGTTATCAACCTGCAAACAATTAACAGGAGAGGCGAATCTCGTGTTTCTTACGGCAGCACAAGCGGACACGTTCGGTCCGAAAGGTAAAAATAGCTATTAAAAAACTACTCAATATTCAAATTACGCTTTTGTTGAAACTGCAGTGATTTAAAGCTGACACGCTCTGTCGCAGCCAACACGTTTATTTTTAATTATAAAGGATTACGTCATCACACAACCAGGCTGGAACACCACAAACATACAAATGTCAAGAATACAAACGTCCGTTTTGCTTCCTCGAGCCATGATTACCAATGCATCCTCACCGAGGATTTTCATGCTTTACAGACTGCTGAATATCATTACAGAAATAGAAATGCATATTAACATTACATTTTTAAAACAGACGTTTTAAGTTTTTGTTCTAAATCTACAGTTGCCTACATAATGCACTATTGAATTATATCCTGGCGTTACACAAACATGTTCACATAAATAGGCTATATTGCGCCAAAACACTCATGCCTGAGAATAATTTGTCTCGGCGCACTTCTGATACGATTTCTGCAGTTAGAATTTAGCCAACATGAAAGGACATCGAGCGCCCTCAGCTGGCGAGAATGGGCAGTCTAAAAAAACTAATTACAGGGGACTGCCATGTAAACACGCAAGCATTACAGGTCAACGTCAAAGCCCATAGTTATTCGCGAAATAAAATTAAGATTGATGACACATTAAAATCACATTAAGCAACTCTTCTCCGGTCAAATCCTTCTACAGACCTGCGCCCCAGCGCGCGCGCGCGCACACACATACACACGCACGCACAACCATTCGTACCAAATGTCAAATCACGTAGCGTATTGTGGCCTTTCGCTCGACGCAGAGTGGAAAACGTTAATTTGCATTTCTTTGGGGAAACTGAATATATATAATGCTATGAATATAAGAAAATTCAGGCCGGTGGACTAAAATGTGACAGTCTTCAGAGGCTCACTACACCATTTAGCTTTAGCCCCTTTGGCCCCCGTTTCCTGCGCCAACTGTAGAACAAATCCCCGAAGTGCAAACTGTCTGTCACTGACAAGCCCAGGGTCTATAAAAACAACCCGCTGTCACGAACTTCTGCGGAACACTGCAAGACATCGACCGTCACATTCAACTGTCATGTTCCACAGAGCAGCTGGGAGATGCCACCCAGCACTCGAGGCTATGGAGCGCGTGCAGTGAGATCTTGAACTTCGTCCCCCACGTCTCACAGCGGAACACTGCGTCAATGGAACAAAAGCCAGCTAAAGTTTTTTTTTTTTTTTTTTGGATCACAGTTAAACTGCGCTATAATAGCACCTTCATCTTAAAAGGCACATCCATCGATTTTTGTAGGAGATGGGTTGGAGAAAATTAAACAGTCCCCCATCATACGTTTGCAACAGTGTAACATGGATAACATGGACATCACCCTCTGAGACCAAAATTTTACTTTTTCACACGAATTATTAACCAATTGAATATGTGAATGTCAGAGAAAATGCTGCTATCTTTGGGGTGGGGGGTTCACTTTGGAATGAAGTAATCCTGCTTTACACTTTATTGCCGCACCTCATTCATCATTGATCACCAGTAATTAAAGCAGGTCTGCTTTATCTTCGCATCCATAGTTTTACAACTCTCTCCTCTCCTCCTGCCACATTTACTTACCCTCTCTGGGGCACAGATGGAATGCCTATTGACTAACTCTGTCTATAGACTGCATTTCTGTCTCGTTCTGGTGCTCGTTTTTCAGTTCTGAGGGAGTTTCGGTGAGTTGTGCGACAGTAGGAACACCATCCAGGCAGAGCCTCAGATGCAATCTGGCTTTTCAGAGACAACTTCCTCAATTTTACACCCGACCGGGAGTTCAGAATTCTAACGCTCGCTTCTCACTTACGCGCCAATCATACTCCGTCACGCGCACGGGGCACGCCCCGCCGCAGTTCACAAACACAGCTCATTGGAGCTTGATATTAAAAATTTTAAATTTTCCGGAAAAGAAAATGGTGCCGCTTATTCGGTATTTGAAAAATGAGCCTCGGCACAGATGCATTACAGCTAACGGCTCGGGCATCCCACTATCGATAAAAGTCCCTGAATTTAAATGCTTTTAGTGAACGAACTCAACGCCCTTTAATGGAATTGTAATGGAACCCATAATCAAAATGAACCTTTTTGTTTTCCCGAATAAAGCACAATGTACCATAATGCCTCTCCGCAGAACATCAGGGCGTCATCAGCACCAGTTTCTGAAAATTAGACCTTTCAGCGTCAGCGAAGAAGGCCTACGCCGTACTCAAACAATTAACAATCACAGGCAATGGGCCGGGCATGCAATTATTGGAAAATCTGGTGGCTGCTAAAAAAACTTGCAGTTTTTTTTTTTTTTTTTTAGTAATTCAATTCCCTCTGATAAACGGCCATTACGAAGCGTTGAGTCACATGAAAACATAACTATACAAAAGTACTGACACGGGTGATATTAGTATAAATCAAATGCTAAAATTGATTTTATTTTTGTTGTTGTACAGCATAAGCCTTTTTCATTGATGCTGAAAGGTCTAATGTTCATCAACTAGTTCTGCTGGTGCTCTTAAGTTCTGAGGGGAATGTTAAAATGCATTGTGCTTTATTCTGAAAAAAAAGTAACAGTTAATTTTGATTACATGTTAATATCATACCAATTTTCACTTTGGAATAACCAGAGCACTGCTACTCCCAAAAGCAGAGGAGCTTCTAAGTATGATTCATATCCCACAATGCCTGTGGTTGTGGAGAAGTAGTTAGACTGGCATAATTAAAATGTCTCTAACTTATGGCACCCAAAGTCCGGCCCGTCTCCTTTTCATGTACTAGGGAGAGATGCTAAGTAAATGTTTAATGTCTGTTTGGTTTTTACATTTGGTTAAGGATAGTGGAGCTAGCCTGTCATACATATGGGTATGAGCCATGACGTGAAATAGAACATCACACTTAGAACAGTGCAAGGAAAAGTCCCTTTTTAATTTTTTAAAATTATTTTTTAAAAAACAAACAAACAAACATTCTGTTAACTGCTATTGCTCTCTCACCAGTGTCAACACTCTCACGTGCCTGGCACTCACAATTGTTTGGTGTTTACAACTACATATAACTCTCACCTGTCTTTTAATCACGACTGTGAGTCATTTGCACCTGTGCTTCATTCATACTCTTTCACTCTCACCTGTGCCATTCTCAACTGTCTGTCATTCTCACCTATATTTTACTGTCACCTGTCTCTCACGTATCTGTTACTTACCTGTCTATTACTCTCACCTGTCGGTTACACTTACCTGTACATTGCTCTCACCTGTCCATTACACTCACCTGTGTGTTATTCTTACCTGTCTGTTACTGTCACCTGTGTGTTGTTCTCACCTGTGTGTTACACTTGCCTGTCTGTTACACTCACCTGTGTGTCGTTATCACCTGTGTGCTACTCTCACCTGTGTGTTATTCTCACCTGTGTGTCATTATCACCTGTGTGTTACTCTCACCTGTGTGCTACTCTCACCTGTTTGTTACAGTCACTTGTGCGTTACTCTCACCTGTGTGTCGTTATCACCTGTGTGCTACTCTCACTTGTGCGTTATTCTCACCTGTGTGTTACTCTCACCTGTGTGTTACTCTCACCTGTGTGCTACTCTCACTTGTGCGTTATTCTCACCTGTGTGTCGTTCTCACCTGTGTGTTACTCTCACCTGTGTGTCACTCTCACCTGTCTGTGCTCCTGCAGCTGGCTCTGAATCCAGCGGTCCCTCCTCCTCTGCTTCCTCCTCAGGATCTTCAGCCGGGTCCTCTCCCTCTTACTCAGCCTCCTCTCCACTGCGGGGGTCAGCGAGGGCGCGGCCAGGGGCGGGCCGACCAGCAGGGCCTCCTCCTGCTCTTCCTCCTGCTCCTCCTCCTCCCCCTCCTCTTCTTCCTCTCCCTGCTCCGTGCTGCTGTGCGACAGAACCCGCCTCCTCAGGGCGGGGGCCGAGCCGACGCCCCGTTCCCCCGGCAACAACGCCCTCGGGGGGCTCGCCCCAGAGCCTGGGAGGGGCGGCGGGGGAAGGTTCGCCCCTGAGCCCCACCTGGGGGCAAAGCCGGCCCTCTGGCAATCAGTGCACGGGCGAATCCCAGACACTGCTGCCCTCTCGGGGGTGTAAGATTGGGGGAGGACCGACAAACTCCCGGAGAGGCCCTGATGTGGCCCCCCGTCCCCCCTGTCCCCATTCCTGTAGTCCAGGCTACGGGCCTTCCTGTGTGCCCCTGTGCTGGAGGCCGTTGCCCCAGAAGGCCGCTGTGGCATGGATGAACGGGCTTCCTCACTGGAGGCTTGGATGTCCGCGCGCTGCGTTGGCGCTTCTAGACAGAGGGCGTCCGCCATCCGCGCGAGTTCGTCACCTGTGTCAGCAGCAACAGCACTGTATCCCCGGTGGAAGCAAGTTCCGTTCCTGGGGGAGCAGGACCCTCGGGCAGCCATTTCCGCAACGCGACAGTCCTGGTGGGGAGCGGGGTGGAGCTGCTCCGCGGACGTGCTAAGCCGCAGCTACGGAGACGAAAGACCCGTTCCTGCCGCCAGACGTGCAGTGCAGTGGGAGCGCTTGCGACTCATGGCTGCGACACGGCTCGTGCGGAGGTGAACGGTCGCGGCCAGTCCGGTACATTTTTTTTGCAATGCAGTGCTGACAAAGTGAAAGCCCAACCCCCCCTGCGCGAGCCCCACAATACTGGCAGCTCAGCTTCCTAATTGTCCAGCGGGCCTATAGAAACCAAAGCGGCCACAATGCATTCATTGTCAAAAAAAAAATAAGGCGAAATAACCAGAGCAACTTTTTTTCCAAACGACGAAGTCAGCGCTTTAGTTTTTACTCCGAAAGCAGGATAATCAACACGGCACGTGGACTGCAGTGGAATGCAAACACAGCAGAAAAAGTGGAAAAGAAACGCACCATACATTGAGATTTTTAACTAGGGTGGTTAATATATTATTTATGCAACCAATAAATGTGTTTATTGCTTTCGAGAACAAGAATGTTTCTATATATTTTTTAAAAAACACTAAACATCATCAATGTTTTGGAAAAACATGCTATGAAAATCTGTTAGCCTATTAAATTGTTATTAAAATGCAACCAAACGCAATTCAGACAACGACAACAAAAATAGCTCATTAAAATTATTTAACATATTATTTTTTTATCCTTTGCTGAAGTAACAAATTTGTTGGATAAATAGCTTTGCTTACTTTATATACCTTATGGCCCGTTATTCGTCGACGTAGCTCTCATTCGAGAAAACTTGACAAGACTTTTGAGCCGACACCTGCACCAAATTGCCAGTGAATGGGTTGGCTAGCCTAAACGCGATGAAAAGGCAGCAAATCAAACAGATGCCCGCCCTGTGTAGAAAGCATTACCTCGCCCTATATTACATTTCAGGAATGTATGATCTGCCGCTTGTTGGCCAGAAAATGCCTAATTTGTGACTCCATTCACATTTAAAACTGAAGAAAACGAACACAGCACAAAATCAAAGGTGACACGGCGGTAAATATGTAGGATGAAAATCCAGTAAAAAAAAAAAAACGGCCAGTTATTAAATTATTATTATTTTTTTAAATTTCATATTATTTCAATGAAAACGTCATATACCTCCTTCCGTCAGCTCGCTTAATTGCCTTCCCTATCTTGTTTGAATCCAACTTAATGGTGACAGTAATTTTGTCAGTCGGTGTATTGTCCCCAAAGAAAATGCACATTTTAAAATTATATTTATTTACTTATAACAAAGGTTGAACTACAACCCCGCTTAAAACCCTTATAACCAGACGGTGGCATTCGCACACGGGAGGAAGGGAAGTGATCCTGTTTCGGTTGCACGTTCGGCAACGTGGTACAGTATGTTCACATTTTAGCACATTCGCGCTGCAGACCTAAACCCGAAGCGGTTTTGCACTCCTGTGCCTGTGGTCGACGCTGAGACGCACAGTTCTCCAGTGCTGGTAGGTTCATGTCTGGAGATTTATGCACGCGGATGATTGCTGGTTACATGGTTGATTTGGAACCGTACACTGTTGTCACTAAGCAATCCCCGCAGTCAGCCGATGAGTACAGATTATATGGAGATGAATGAGGGAGTGGATGGGTAACAGAAATCAGACGACGTGTGCCGTGAGCCAGCGTTGACGGGTGAATTATAATTGTGGCTTACCCCCCCGTCCCCCGTCCCCAACATGCACATACATCGCCAAAATAACATTGGCCAGTAAATATTTTATTAATGGAAACGTTTGTCAATTTCTTAATAACTCGCTACGTTGTACTTTGCGAAGTAAAGTGTGTTGATGACAATTCTGCCAGTGTATTGGGGGGCTTAAATTAAAATATGGGTGCATTTTATCGTTCTCCAAAGAGCTTTGCTGCGCCCTGTCATTTGCCGTCTTTAGTTTGCCCTTGGCTGTCACAGGAAGACATTCAACGTTGAAGTGTTTTTCCTTTTTTGATGTATATACTGTTAGCTAGCATTGCAGTCATTTATCACCGTGTTTTTTAATCGATTTGGTTTGGCCTTTATCTCCGTAAACTAAATGCATCCTTGTCTAATAATTTTCACTCGTATATTATGAGTGAATTAAGTGCAGCTTTGATTAGGCATCTAATTCGCGAGGCCAAAAATGTGTCGGCATTTGACACGGCTCCCATTTAATCAGGAGCGGAGTGGTTTCTCAGATCTTTCGCAGACCAAGCCTACAAAAATGATGCGCTATTCGCACCCGGCTTCCTTGGCTTTTCAGTCTCTCTCCTCGCGCCACAGGTTCCAGTATTTACAACCAGGGCCTCGAGCCCCGAACACACACCAGATGGCAGCAGACTTCCTTGGAGCGCGTGGAGCTGTCCTTGGTGCTGAAACGCTACAAATATGTGGGGTACTTGGCAGCCGGTGACCGCTCTCGCGCTGTAGAAGCCAGCATTTTTCTGCATTCACTATAATCGTAATAAAATAATTATACCGTACTAACGAGATCCATAATAAACAATTCTGCCCATGTTATGCATTTTGATAGTTTGCATTTGTATGTAAGTCTTGTTTCATGATATGCATAAGAATAACCGAAATGCTTGGATCAGGTTAGGAAGATAAAAAACAAAAAAATGTAACATTATTTTATCTGAACAAGTTTGAGCATCGGGTTTTGAAGAATATACGATTTAATTCAAGCAGCTTTTTACAGGAACGCACCGATTTCCGACGAATTTATTTCTAAAAAAATAATAATAATAAAAAAAACGAATTAAATTAAGGATGCACTAAAACTAATCCTATGACTTGTTAGTACAGTTAGCAAGGCTACATCCCTAATACGAGGATGCGGAAGATTTAATCAAACGGCGAATGCCATTTAGAAAAGATCACTTGCAGCTCCGCTATACTATTTTGCAAAATAAAATACGAACTGTAAGAACACGAAAAAATCTCTGGCACTCATTCCTTCCTTGTTAGTTCGCTGCAAATGAACGTCAGATTGAGAAAAGAACGGTAAAAAATCTCGTTTCGACCTCTAAGCCATCTGACGTACCATCCACTGTTGGTATAAATTAATTCGCTTCGTCACCAGACGTCAATGCTTCGCAGGACTTGTACACTGGAGCTCCGCGTTGCCTCGACTTCAAACCGCCATGCGTCCGCAGCGTGATGGAGCAGCGCCGAACACCGACGTCGGTCTGAAGGACTGAGTTTCGGCTTTTCCCACTCGAAATGGAAAATACAAACAACACTACCTATTCGGACGGGCCCGACAGGAATGAAACCGTGACGGCGTTAGCCGAAGTGGCGCTAAGTTACCAGATTGTCACCTCGCTGTTCCTCGGAGCACTCATCCTCTGTTCCATATTTGGGAATGCGTGCGTGGTCGCGGCCATCGCGCTGGAGAGGTCGCTGCAGAATGTGGCGAACTACCTGATTGGGTCACTGGCCGTCACGGACCTGATGGTGTCGGTGCTCGTGTTGCCCATGGCCGCTCTGTACCAAGTCTTAAACAAGTGGACCCTCGGACAGGTAACTTGTGACATTTTCATTTCTTTGGACGTGCTGTGTTGCACGTCGTCCATACTTCACTTGTGCGCAATAGCTTTGGACAGGTACTGGGCGATAACCGACCCCATCGACTACGTGAACAAAAGGACTCCCAGACGAGCGGCTGTCTTAATTTGCCTCACCTGGGTAATAGGGTTCTCCATATCTATCCCGCCGATGTTAGGATGGCGAAAAGCAGAGGACAGGGCTAACCCAGACGCATGCACCATCAGCCAAGATCCCGGCTACACCATCTATTCGACTTTCGGCGCTTTTTACATCCCTCTGATTCTCATGTTGGTCCTGTACGGAAGGATTTTCAAAGCAGCCAGGTTTCGAATTCGAAAGACTGTCCGGAAAACGGAGAAGAAGAAAGTGTCCGACAAATGCCTAACGGTGTCGCCGGCTTTCTTTCACAAGAAAACCAACGGGGAAGCTGGCAAAAATTGGAAGCGGAGCGTGGAGCCAAAACCGAGCTCGTGCGTAAACGGCGCTGTCAAGCACGGGGAGGACGGCGAGTCGCTGGAGATCATCGAAGTTCAGAGCAACTCCAGAAGTCACCTTCAGCTCCCGAACACTCCTCAGTCGGCGCCGTGTTTCGAGAACAGGAATGAGAAGAACACGGAGGCCAAGAGAAAAATGGCCCTTGCCAGGGAGCGCAAGACGGTCAAAACACTTGGAATAATTATGGGAACTTTTATCTTGTGTTGGCTGCCGTTCTTTATCGTGGCTCTGGTTTTGCCGTTCTGCCGTGAGAGATGCTGGATGCCAGAGTCTCTCGGAGCAGTAATAAATTGGCTCGGTTACTCGAACTCTCTCATGAACCCGATTATATACGCCTACTTCAACAAAGATTTCCAGAGCGCTTTCAAGAAGATAATCAAATGCAAGTTTTACAGACCATAAATGGTTAAACACTTGTTTATCTTCGTGTGGTAAAGCAGATGAACTTGGGCCATGTGACTGTATGTTTATCTATTTTATCTCGTTCAATGAATGCTGAAATGCACCGAAAGAGTATTTTCTTTCAGTAAGGTAATCCCATTTCAGACTCCGATCTCTCCAAGGTCTATCCACGTGCTTCGGTGATCAACCGATTCAGCACAGAATAAACAATAAATAAAAGTAACCCCAAATATCGGGGTGGACTTCTGGTTTTAAAGGTAACTGAGGCATGGAGACGTGCAGTACGCTGGGTTTGTGTATTTTGTGTTACACATTTGCAACGCATCGTTGTATTTCCACTTAAGATACATCTTGCAGTCAGCGTGATTATTTCCGACAATGTAACCATTTTATTAGGACCGGAGGGGTTTCCATACATGACCATAAACAACGTCATTTATGCTTCGCAGAACTGAAATAATAAATCACCTAATTACTGAAATCAACTCGTGTGCGGTCCAGTTTTTATCAGTTGCGACATCCAGTCGCTTTGTTTTCTTGGACGATGCAGCTGAGCTGAATCTTTAAGCCTGTTTCTGAGGGAAAAGCATATTTATAAACAATGGACTAAATTACAGTTATTTCTTATTTGTCAGGTTTCCACACTGAAATGATTTTACCAATACAATAATACAATGTAGTGGTGATCACCTAGTGAATGGGACAAACTGTATTTTCTTACTAAAATTTCAGGTTACGTTTTCGAAAGTGTGTTAAATACATTCCTTGCAATATTTCCATCAAATGATTTGTAAAAACGAGCAGAACAGTTGCAAGTTGTAATGGGAATTTGGAGTTTAATATGTTTACCAGTCGTCCACTGTTCTCAGACACGTACATTCGCCATACGGATCAACCAAGGATTCCTTATAATCAAACTTTCAGTAAACAACAGAATGATTAAACCCTTACAAAACTGCACTTCCAAAAGTGCCGACATCATCTGTGGACAGAGATATGGCCATTAATCATACTTTTATAATACTTATAAATTAACGATGCTGGCAGTGATGGTTATCGTTGGTTGCGATGTAGTGGTGCTAGAAAGGTTGTTTGTCCTCTATATGCATTTGCTCAATAATCTAGTCAACTCTGTGCCCTCCCGTTTAATTTTTTAAATGAAAGAGGGGTACGTATATTTCATAATTCGCGTCTATCTGGGTCTGTCCAGTCCCAGTTTTTAATTTACTCAAATAGATTAATCGCCTAAAATGCTGCGCTCACGTGGACCTCGTAAACAAGACACAGTTGAACAACAAACAAGTCGAATGATAAACTATTATCTAAACTAGAACGACCCCTCTCGTTTTCCCTATAATCACTGTCCTGTAGGGTATAGCTTGTATGTTTTTCTGGCAACTGCGCCATAGGCTGATTGCCACCAGTCATTCTCCTCAGAAGTTTAACACGTGGGCGCTCCGCAGACACGTGGCGCGCCCCTTTGGAATGGACACATTTATGACGCAATTCTTCAACAGCTTCAAACAGGCCAAGCGCGAGAGCTTACCTTTATTAGATAATTACCCTGTAGCTACTTTTTAATTCCTTTCAACTTTTTAGCGGATGAGTCGGTTTTTACTGATTTGCATACTATGTGATAACCTTGCACGTGAAATAATGCTAGTCAGATTAAGAAAAAGAAATATATTAACTCAAATGAACCAAATTAACTGAACCAAATTAGAATCTCTTTTTAATTATCTGAAATAATCCGATGTCATTCCCTTCATGGCACATAATTAAGATTAAGTGTATTTGTAACTGTGGTCAAATAATGAAATAACAGCAGAGTTGATGGGATTACAGTTGCATGGGATTACAGTTGTTGTCAGCATAACTGCGTATTGAGCCCACTGCTCATTGCCCTCACAGGTGTGGAACAGGTGTGTGACAGGGCTGTGGAATACTCAGCCAAAGTGGACACGATCACAACAAAATCAATCAATTAACCAATCAATCAAAATTAATTTATATAGCACATGATACGAAAGCTCTCTCACAATACGCGTCAAAGCACATGACTGTCCAGCACAGCACTCTACCTGCAGTGTTCAACGGGAGGGAGTGGTGATGGGGGGGGGGGGGGGGGGGGGCGGCAGTGGGCGTGGCAGAGGCAGGTGCTGGCTGTGCTCTGCTCCCATCTTCCCCAGACATGCTTGATTGAGATCCAACGTTTTTCCCTCTTAAATCCAGGACTTCACATCCTGCAAACAAGCAGAATATCACAAGTGTGAGATCACTGACACACTGTATATATATATATAGACACACACGCACACACACGCACACACACGCACACACACACGCAGAGGGGGAGGACTCTGGGGGCTCGAGCAGCTGCTCCTTTTACCCCAATGTTCCCCTTAATTTGATAAAAAAAAACTGTTTTTCTAGGTTGCCGTACCCTTTTCTCACATTGAGCACCTGTCACTCAAAATGTCTCTGTGTAGCCCTGCCCCCCACCCCCCAGTGTATGCTGACAGAGTGCGCACTTCCTGTGTCTGTGATAATGAACAACATCTTCCGAGGTGAAAGGGATTCCTTGGTTCTGGTGTGACAAAACGGTGTGACATAAAATGACCTTTTCAACAACTCAGGACTTTCTGGACTTTGAACTAATATCGGAAAAGTTGGAAAGAATGTCTCAAAGAATGTGTTTCCTTTGTGGATAGATGAGTTACAATGTTTGACATTGGGTCAAACTGCGTTTGTTTTTTGACTGACACACTGAAATGGCGGGCTTTTAAAAGCTCACATTCCGTTGTTGCGCAGTACTTATCTTTCGTCCTTGAAGAAGAAAATCTTGCCGTCTTTTTTTTCATACTCAAAGAAAAACATAAAAGCAGCAGGCTGTAGATTGATTGAAAAGTTGCAAAACAACACCAACACCCCCAGCGCCCCTCCACCCCATCTCCCTGTCCCCTCCAAAAAAAAAAAAACAGGGGCTTCTCTGGGGAGCTGAGAGAGAGCTGAGGAGATTACTTCAGAGACAAAGTGCAAAGCACAGAGCCTGAATGCTCCCTGAGGCGCAAAGTGGCTTTCAGGGGTGTCAGACACTCCCCTTGATCCCTTTTGGGGGGGGGGGGGGGGGAAGGGGGACGTTAGGGCTTTTAAAAACTGCTCCCCCCCCCCCACCCCCACCCCTCCTGAGCTCACTTTGCGCTCGAGGAAACAGAAGACGTGCCACAGAGGAGCATCATAAATTCAAAGACCAAAAAAAAAAACAAAAAAAAAACTTTCAAATAGGACAGTATAAAAAATGTTTTGGCTACTGGCTGCGGGATTACGCGGAGATTGTGAACGGCACATAAATGCGTGAGATACTTTATTAGAAGGGAGAAACTCCAAAAAATCACCCTGGGGAGATGAACCGATTCCACTTTCTGAGATTTCTCCTGAGAAATCTCTCAGAATGCAGAATTATCATTTCAATGGTTGTCCTCACGTATGTGAGATACAGTATGTAAAAAGTTTGTTCCTGTAACTTTTGTGTTCATATGCAAACATTAGTAGCATTATTAACAAGCCAGAGACATTGAACCTGGCTTTTGCTTTGTTTTTGGGTTTTTGGAGACTGGGGATGAGGCTTGAGGTGGAGGGGGGGGGGGGGGTCCACAAAGCACACTTGGAAGAAACGGGGAAACACGTCACTGCGGTTGTCTGAAGTTTTCCAAAAAAACAGTTTTTTGTTTTTTTAAAACTTGCATTCGATTGGCAAAAATTGTGCACGAGTAGGTGTTTTTTTCTCTCTCTCCTGGATTTCAAAGTAAGGTCGGTCTTAATGGAGAGACATCCATCTTTAGGCCGGGCCCATTTCCATTAAGCCTCTCAGTGAGCAGGTCAAAGGATCAGGTTTCCCCTGTCCGTACCCCAGCCAAATCCCATATGAATTAAAAACAAAAAGACAAGGGAGCGCGGATCAGAAATCGAAGACTTCATGAGTAAGCACTTTTAATAACTGCTTCCCTCCCCCTTTGCTTGCATGAAATGCACTTTTTTGTACGTTGCTTTGGATAAAAGCGTCTGCCAAATGAATGTAATGTAATGTAATGTAATGCTGTGTAGGAGCTAAAAGGCTCTTCTATCTCACACCCCACCCCAGTCTCCGTTTCACAACAAGCTACTGCTGGGCTGGCACTACTGTTGCTGAGCCAGTTTTCTTTTTTTTTTGGTATCCAAAAAAATAAAAAACGTCTTACAACAAATTTCATCATGATGAAGTGTGAAGTTCGAAAGCTTTCAGCTTGAAAAAGGCGCTGGACCTAATTTCAGCGATGCGGAGAAGACTCAAGCAGTCTGAGGCAGAGAATTCCCACCACCTGCCAGGTTCTCTTCAGTCTGTGTTTTTAACAGAACAATTCTGACAATTCCACTGCAGCTCCAGTCATAGACAAACCGATTGTCTGCTTCTGTACAAGCGTATAGACTCAGTGTACACTTTGATCGAAAATGTTATCTCAACTCTAATCGACTGGCAAGGGACGCAATTAAAGAGAGACTGCTTGCGCGGAAGTACTTTTTTTCAGGGGGGAAAAAACAAAACTGATTAGAAAGCCAGTCAGAAATTAGGCTTTTATTTTGAATCATAAATCTCTGACAACCCAGACCTGGCACGACCAGAGCAGTCGTTTTGTGGACAGGTGTCATTCGATTACATCCGCGAGGTTAGCGGGAGAGCTAGCCGACGCAAAAACGGCGCTGCGACGCTCAACTCCCCTCAGGAACGCCGCTCGTGACATCACAATGGCAGCACGAGCGCAGAGCTGACGCACTTCCGGAACTTTCCCCCGGGAGGGTCCTTGCAGGCAAGCAGCAGGTTCTGAGATAACTCAGCCTGCTCCCATGAGGCTTTGCAGAAAAAAAAAACCTCTCCCCAGGTGTGGGCTCCCCGTAGACTGAAGGCCACTTCCTGTACCACCGTGGCTGAACAGGAAGCTCATTATAATCCTAAAATGACTATTTAGGATTACTGCACATCCTGAATTTTGGAAGTTTCCTTACACTTTTCTCCTTAAAGATCCTTTTTTCATTGCTGCTGCTGTCCTGACATGCCTGTCCCACCATTTTCTCCTGGTAATTCTCCCCATATTGATACTGATCTTACACAGAGAGGCTGAGTAAATGCAGTAAGAAGGCCTCGCCTGATGTACTGCCTTCACAGATTCCTTTTCCAAGGCACAACACCCTGGAAACTTGGGGAAGAAACGCAGGAATTTAACGGCTCAGTCTGACCTTAAAATCACATCACGTCACCAGGCAAATCCAATTAAAGTCACACATCCATTAGGATCAAACTAAGCAGCATTCTGTGCCATCGTCGACAAAGCAAACAGAGGTGGTTGTGCAGCGAGTTGGCAGGAGAGAGGGACTTCATGAACTCTGCAATGGGCGCGGCTACAAGGAACTGTCGTTCACTCACTCCACTAGTAGGAGCCAATCAAAAACATTTTTGCTCCCCAAATGAAAAAAACAACAATTTGCTCAAATCACTGAGGCACCGACTGCCTCAAATGAAACTGAACCGAAATGTATTTGTATTTGTTTTCTATGTCTCAAAAACATTTGTCACAATCTGCCTAAGTGGCAGAGCCTGTTCTAAATCACCCTCAAAAAAGCTTTCCAGGGGCGACAGCGGGAAGGAGGGGAACCGCTCTCGTTGCGACAAACGGGGGGAAATTATTTGGGAGGGAACAGGTTGAGTAAAAAAGGAGCCCGTCATCCTCTGTTGGGCTCAGCAGGGCGTTCAGGCGCTTATCAGAGCAGGCCTTATCAGACCCGTCGCCCCTGAACGAAAGCGGGCCTTCGTCGGCCCCTCCCCCTTGAGCACCACTTCGGGGAGCCTTCTGCGTGCCACCGCATGAGCAGCCAGGCTTAAAGATTTATTTTTTATTTTTTTTATGTTCGGCACCGAGGTTCCATCGCCAGGTGTTCTCCAGGAAACCCTCCTCCTCCTCCTGTCCCGTAGGTTCCGTGCCAAGGACCGCCTCATGATGTCTGATGATGGCTTCCTTAGGGCGTGGCCAACCCCTTGCTAATTTTTTTCGTTATCTGCCTGACTACCTCACAGTGCTGTGTCGCGCGCGAAGGCGCACGAGGCGAGGCGCACACGCGCGTGTGGGGGGAGAAGGAGGCGCACACGCGCGTGTGGGGGGAGAGGGAGGCCCACACATAGACATAGTATAGACAAAGACTATACTATACCAAAGACTTGTGTATATATAATTCAAATACTATGACAAAGACTCTACTATAACCAAGACATGGGTATATATATATTGCAAATAGGATAACAAAGACTTGTGTATATATAATGTAAATAAATATAACAAAGACTCTAATATAACAGGGACTTGAGTATATATAATGTAATATAACAAAGACCTCTAATTTAATCATCATTTATTCCACTGCAACTGAAGCACTACTTTCTCTTCCAAAGCATTTCCCCATGAAAATGCTTCAATGTAATTTATTTAAAATCAATTTTGGCAATAGCTTGAGAAAACACAGAAAAACCAGCAGGACTTGAATTTAGTTTAATCATGGATCAAAACTGAAGGACAGGAGCACACAGCAGATGCATTCTGGGATGCACTTGCAAAGCTTCACTCAAAGGTGGCTAAATCTGTGATTCAAACCTGCAACTCTTTCGGATTTAAGCAATCCACCAAACGAATCATTGCACCCCAACATGCCTTCAGCTTCACATACTAGTTTGAGGCTGGGAACCAAACAAAAGCAGAAGCTTTATTGGTCCTGTTGTTATTTTAGGAATGCTGAATGCAAAGTTTCTGCAAAGGAACTTTAAAAAAGTGCTGAACATTTCTCGCCATCACCAGCGCTGATGTTAAATTTGGTCATTGAATCCATTAGAGGGAAAATATGCAAATGAGTGCAAAATCCTGTAACTTTTGCCCAAGGTGAAGCCCTTTCATTAAAGTTTTGTCAACAAAAAAACTTCTAGTTCAACACAAACGGAAACATTCAGAAAGCATTAAAAAGCACATCTGTCTACTTAGCTTATGATAAACAAGAAATAATTAAAATGTTTATGTGAATATGGAAGGATATGTGTATGTCTGCATATGTGAGTGTCTGTGCATGTGTGCAAGCATGGCTGTTTCTGTGTGTGTGTGTGTGTGTGTGTGTCTGCATGTGCATGTGTGTCTGTGTTGCCAGCTTTTGTTACTTCAGCTAAATTGGCTGCATTGTCATTTATTTCACGCTCATGGGATCATGCAGTCACTCTTGACTGGCATTGTGCCATTTTCCCCCTTCTTATTAATATAAAATTGTGCCAAGCTGATAAAAGCACTGCAGCAGGCCTTGATATTGCAAGACAAACTACTTTAGAGGAGACATAGAGACTGCTGAAGACAAGACTGATCTGACCGATCAATACCTGTATCACACTGACTGATCCTGTTCTTCAGCTGCTCTCACAGACTGATCCGGCGCTTCAGTAGCTGTGACTCAGTGACTGATCTGGCTCTTCAGTAGCAACGACTCAATGACTGATCTGGCTCTTCTGTAGCAATGACTCAGTGACTGATCTGGCTCTTCTGTAGCAATGACTCAGTGACTGATGTGGCTCTTCAGTAGCTCAGACTCAGTGACTGATCTGGCTCTTCAGTAGCTTTGGCTCCGTGACTGATCAGGCTCTTCAGTAGCTAGGACTCAGTGACTGATCCAGCTGTTCAGTAGCTCAGACTCAGTAACTGATCAGGCTCTTCAGTAGCTAGGACTCAGTGACTGATCCAGCTGTTCAGTAGCTCAGACTCAGTAACTGATCCAGCTCTTCAGTAGCTATGACTTAGTGACTGATCCAGCTGTTCAGTAGCTATGACTCAGTGACTGATCCAGCTGTTCAGTAGCTATGACTCAGTAACTGATCCAGCTCTTCAGTAGCTATGACTTAGTGACTGATCCAGCTGTTCAGTAGCTATGACTCAGTAACTGATTTGGCTCTTCAGTAGCTATGACTTAGTGACTGATCCAGCTGTTCAGTAGCTTTGGCTCATTGACTGATCCGGCTCTTCAGTTCCTATAGTGGAAGCATTAGGGGGTCTGCTTGCTGTAGCCTCACAGAGAGACTCCTCGTTTTTGGGAACAACTCCTCGTTTGTCGCTGTCAGAAAAGTGCTGCAGGGCTATCGATCAAATGCTGAACTCCAGGCTAAAGATAATTAATCAGACAGAGGTAATTAACAGAGACTAATTAGATACACTGATACGGCAGAAACCAGAACACAAAAACATTTTTTCACAACACTGGCAGCACACACGCACGCACACACGCACACACACACACACACACCCACGCACGCACACACACATACACACACACAGAGAACTGCACACACACCTGACTGGTCTCTAAGCTCACCCATATGGTGTGCTGAGCAGGGTGGGCCTGGGGATGGGGGAGATAGGGCAAGCTGCCATATTTAGAGTTATCATTACATTACATTACAGGCATTTAGCAGGCGTTCTTATCCAGAGTGACTTACACAACTTTTACATATCATTTTACATGTATACAGCTGGATGTACTGTATACTGAAGCAATTCAGGTGAAGTACCTTGCTCAAGGGTGCCACGGCAGTGTCCAACCCAGGAATCGAACCTACGACCTTTCGGTTACAAGCCCAGTTCCTTACCCACTGTGCCACACTGCTGCCCGCTATCCATCTTAGGGCCACTGAAAGCTGCTGTATTACCGCAGCACACAAATCAGGCGCAACACACTTCCACGTCAGTTTTAGCACTTTACACTTCTCTATTGCCATCGCAGTGAAACGCAGCGAGCGCGCTCTCTGTGATGTGTTTTTCACATGAACGGCATCATAATAGTAATTCACCGGTTTTCCCCCATGTGCAACGTGCCGTGTCCCATACCCGGCTCCGGCTACGAAGCTGCATGTGACCCACTCCGTTCGAGAGGAGCGCAGCTGCGATCGCGCGTCCCGTATCCGGGATTTATAGAGGCCCCGCGGAACACCGCCGCCCCCCGTTAAACTCGGCATCAATCGCCGCCGCCGCCGTTCTCCCCGTAAAAAAAAAAAAAAGCAAAAAGCAAAAAAAAAAGAAAAAATAACAAGCACCGAAGCGATTCACTGGGCTCGGTCCTCGACAGCCACGAGAAGCACGTCTCTCCGTCATTTCCAGAGAAAATATTGGCTGAAGGAAGCGCTGGCGGCCCCGTCGGGGCCCCCGATAAGGATCGAGTGCGCTCTCGGAGCCAAACGGTGCGGAGCAAACGCCGCGCGCGAAGGTTTATTTACGGTTAATAGTTTTTTCTTTTCAATTCTGATTCTAATGTCGCCTCTCCATTCCCGCCTCACCCCCCCCAGAGACCCACCCCCCTGCACACGCCTCGGCGACAGGGGCAAAACGGATGTTGCCACCGCCTTGTTAGTTTTTTCCCTCCCCCTCTTTTGGAGAGAGAGAGAGAGAGAGAGAGAGAGACGCGCTCGCCCACCCCCGGTTACGGCAATCAGTCGTTTATTCGCCCCCGAGACGAGGGGCGCCTCCCCCACACCTCCCGCGAAAAACGGTTTCATCAGTCGTTCATTCACCGCCCCTCTTCTGATCCCGAAGGCCCGCCCGCCCGCCCGCCCGCCCAACCGCCCGCCCGTCCGCCCGCCCGCCCGTCCACCTCGCTCAAAACACTTTCATTTCTCTTCATTACTCCGCAATCAGAGAACGACGGTGAGAGAGACAGAGCGAGAGAGAGATAAATAGAGATAGCAATTTGGAAAGATGGAGGGACATGAGTAGGACAGACAGGTAGGCAAACAGACAGACAGACAGACAGGCAGGAAGGCAGGCAGTCAGGCAGACAGACAGACAGACGGGCAGGCAGGCAGACAGACAGACAGATGGGCAGTCAGGCAGACAGACAGACAGATGGGCAGGCAGGTAGACAGACAGACAGATGGGTAGTCAGGCAGACAGACAGATGGGCAGGCAGGCAGACAGACAGATAGGCTGGCAGGCAGGCAGACATAAAGGTAAAAATTAAGAGCAAGAGACAGAAGTATAGAGAAAAGAGAAGTAAAGACTTGGAAAGACATAAGAGAGAGAAAGAAGGAGGGAGAGCGTGTGTGAGAGATAGAGAGAGTAAAGAAAGAGAGCGGGAAAAGCCTCTGTGATGAGGTAAAGCAGATTTGATCTCACAGCACATGACGGTTCCCTGCAGATGATTGAAATATTCATGCAGGTTTACAGGCTCAATCTCCAGGATCCCAGGACAATCTCAGCCTCTGATTGGCTCTACTGGGGGTCAGAATGCAGAGGGAATAATGATACCTACACACACACACATACACACATACACACACACACATACAAACACAAAAGCACGCATGCATACACACACACATATACATATGACCTTCTTGAAACCAAATCAGTCTGGGGTCAAAAAATAAATAGTATGTGCAGCAGCAGTCACCCCCCCTACCCCACTACCCCCCACCCCCCGACTCCCCCAAACCCCATACATTGCCTGTGGAGGATAATGTAAAATATTCCACAATGCAAGATGGAACTTCACGGTTTTATTTTTTACAGGAAACATGTTCTAAGCCCTCTGCATGCCAGGCGAACAGCACTCAACACGCCAGGACGGGACGTCCCGTGGACGTCAACCGCCAAAGCCATCCTTCGCTGCACCGCTTCCCGAATCTGCGCAGGTGCCATGCTGTACTGTCCCAGTCCCGCAACCTAGAGGGCAGTGAAGTGGCTATTCAACCTTTATCTTATTTTATTTCCCTTTGCGTGCGCCTAAGCCGAGTGTAAAAAAAAAAAAAAAAAAAAGTTTGGGTCTATTTTTTTTTTTTACCCCTCGCGGCACCTCACGCCTCATAAACAGCAGATGTTATTGTGATCGCGTGGAATTCGAGGAGAAGCCAGAGCACCGCCTGGCTAATTTACATTAGAGAAAACGTCCATTCAGGCATTTAATGTTAAATTCCGGGCTGCGTTTAAGACTTAAACTAATTACTTTTCAAAGTGCTTTGTGGTCGTGAGCAGTTGTTGTAACAGGATCTGATCTTATGGTCCCCATTAAACTCGTTTTTAATTCATTTTATTATTTATTTATTTTTTTTTTTAACAGCGATTCTTCACAGCTGCTTGGAAATAAAAGAAAAGAGATCTCTCATCTGTTCGGCGCTCCTTCGAAGCGGCCGCGGGTCTGGCGCTGGCTCGTCTGCTCTCAGGGCTGGTCTGTTCCCCAATTTGGACTTTCGGTTCATTCACATTTTTTTCCTCTCTTCCATTTTAATCTAATTTAAAAGTGCCCGGGGATTCTCGAGTGCTACAACTTTAAGACTAAGATTAAGATCGCCTTATTGCCAATTAACACAAGGTAACGGGAATTTGCGTTTTTTTCCCTCTGCATATCGCTCCTAGATACACACATCCACGGTCCCCCAGCATTTAAAGTCACACTACGTACAGCACAAGCGCTGAGTCATCAGAGAGATCAGAACACAGGGTCACCTGGAGCACCCCTGGGGCAGTTATGAGTTTCAGTGCCCCTGGGGCAGTTATGAGTTTCAGTGCCCCTGGGGCAGTTATGAGGTTCAGTGTCTTGCTCAAGGGCACTTTGGCACCACTAGGCACAGTAGTGATAACACCGGTCACCCTCCAGCCGCTAGTCCACACCTGGAATACACCTATCTGTGCGACACCAGGCATCAAGCCAACAACCTTCCGGTTGTCAGTCGACCTCTCTGCCTATACGCGTCCGTCCCTAGTGTCGATTTAGAGTTTCTGGCACGGTGCCGCTTGGCGTTGTGTAGAAGACACTAAAATGGCACTGTGTGCTGTGCCAAAGCCCCTGTCCCAGGAGCCATCTTAAATGTCCCAGGACCCGCCCCAAAGGTCCCATAAAAAAACCTAAATTCTGAGAGACAGGGATAGCCGCAGAGGAGGAGGGCGCCTCTGATTTAACATTGATTTCTCATATTTCACCCACGGGCTCCAGACCTTCAGCTGATAAACCATTCTGAGAGGACTGTAATGCGGAAGATATATATGCGTTAGAGAAAACAATTATGGGCCTGTCAGAGGATGCGCTGGGCTGCAATGCCCCCCGGGGGCGCCCGAAAACAGGATCCCGGACCACGGGACCAACGCCGTCCGACTGCCACATGGAGTCCTGCGAGCTGGCGTGCAATTTGCCCCAGCCCAACGAGGGAGAGTCCCGGCATGTTCCTCTGCATCAGCCCAAATGGGGATCAAAGGAACGAGAGCCGCCCCCACCGTGCGCAGAATTCAGAAAACTTCAAAACCGACGGCGAAGCTTTCAGCTTCGGGGGGCTCAAAAGATTCGGAGTGACTTTGCGCCCCTCCCGCGGGAAGCGGGGGCGCTTTTAAATCTCGTCTCGAACGGCACCTTTTGTTGCTCGTTCAACGCCTGCTCTCTCCTCAGTCCCCCTCTGCGCCCCCTACCCGAGTCACGCCGCTTTTTAAACTGCGCCCCTGAAAACTAGTGGAGTCGTCGGGTCATCTGCCCCAGCACTGCGGGACAACTCGCGGGTTTAAGGTGCGATTCAAAAAGCATCAAGTGTCGACAGATTTATCTGCACAATGGCGACCCCTCCTGGTCGACCAGGGCGCCGCGGTCTGCTCAGTCCTCCAGGATAGCGGCTGCACAGCTCGTCTGGAGGACTGCAGGGTGGAAAATAAGCGGAGGCTGGGGGGGGGGGGGCTTTTTGGGGTACGGGTGCACCGGGGCGGGGCCCTTCTCGAAACCGCCGTGGGACATTTCACTGAAGGGACCTTCTAAAATTTTGCCTGGGCATTCCAAATGGAGGAATGATGTAAAATACCAGTGACTGGAAAAAACAACTATAGCTATGGGCTGGCAAGAGTAACAGGCTGCTTTTAGATATACTGTGCCACTTTGCCCTCTTTGCTCTCTTCCCTCAAGTATGCCATTTTGTGTTGAGATTTGTGATCTTAACAGGGTGCTCTGCAGGGGAAGATAGATGAGGAACAAACCAAAATAGAACTGAACCGCCCTCGCAACCTATATAGGAAGTGTTACTTCGTAGCAAACCCTGCTCGGTGCACAAGTAGGGTGACTTTGGAAGGCTCATGAATAATTCACAGCAACTACCCTGGCTTATCTTCAGCGATAATAAAACACACCAGCCGGGCTTATAGAACACTGTTGCCAGCCTTTGAGATGGCTTTAGTGAGGATTTCTTGTGAGAACACAAAAACTGAAATGTGTAGGCTCAAGGATTTGACCATCTTCAGTTCCTGATCCACCCTCCCATCCCCTCAAAGAGCACTCATGAGTTATTCATGAACCTTCCAAACTCATCCTACGATAAAAAAAAGTTGCTTCCTCTTTTTGACAGTGGACCGTTTCATTCCTCTCTTCTTCACATATGGAGCACTGCATTGTGGTATTCCCTTCTTGCTGGAGGCTTGCATTTTATACCGTTGGAGGGAGGGAGGAAAAATGAGCGATGGAATATAATTGCTCCCTCCCTTTTCATAAATCGGAACCGAACGCCACTTGGATTGGCTGCCATGTTTCACCCTGCCATTTTGGGGGAATTCCCCCCTTGAAGCAAGGGAAGGAACTTCAGGAAGAAAACATAAAAACTTGGATCTGAACTCAGCCCAAGACTGTCTCTGAAGCGAAGGACAGCAAAGGCTCAGCGGCTTCCTGTCGTTTCTTTCTATTTCTTCATCCCTCTGTTTTCCCTGGAGGACCCGGTCTGCTCAGTGCAGGGGTGTCTTTTTAGTAGGCCTGCCTCCTGTTAGTTCCCGTCTCCTGAGTGGAGAACGAAAGCAACGCTGCCCGCCAAGCGTCTGTGGCACGCTGACAACAAGGCTCGTCTCCATAACGACCGCTGGGTGCTGTGGGTCATAAAACGGAATAATTATCTGGGGACATCATTCATGCCCCAAGGAGGAGGGGGCTGGGGGGGGGGGGGGGGGTGACTGATCAAGTCCAGCACCTCAGATCCGGCATTTCCAGAGTTTGTGATCTTTCTCGTCGCACACGAGTAGGAGGGACTGGTCTGGTGATTCTATGTCTGCGTAGGCCAAGGTTACACACCCGACCCATACCCGCTCATACACATGACCCACACTCATGTCTTCTGTGATGTCACAATGAATAACAAAGGACCGGCCTCTTTTTGTTTCCTGGGTAAGCCCACCTCGACCCGCCTTCATCCCTGTGCATCAAACATTTTATAGCATGTAAAACGTCCGTAACTTCATACATTTCAGCTGGACATACGCACGCATGCGCAGCAAACTCGAAACGAAAACGAATCTTTCGGATTGAAGCCATTTCCAGGGTCTGGCCACCGAGTGCTGAGAGCTCATTGACTCTGTATGCATGTCCAGTAAGCCTGAGTTCAGCAGTCCAGGGCTCTCCGTGTCCCCGACGTTTAATTAAAAGCAGAACATCGGCACTTCGCTTCCTTCGGTGTGTCTGTGCGTCACGTACAGAAAAATGAGCGGGGAACAGCATACGAGCTCACATCAGGCCTGAACAGACCGTCGTAACCATGGCGCCCCATTAAGGCCACTTTTAAAAGTGGCTTTTAATTCTTCCCGAAAATGCTCATGATCACAGTGTTATTTGCGTGGGCTTTTTGGAGCAACAAAGCAATGCTTAAATAGAGAGAGAAAAAAAAAACAACAACAGCATTCCGACTTATTATTTTTTTTCTAAAACAGCAGTCTAACTTGCATTCCTTTCGTTCCAGCGCCTGTTATCGCCATCAGGACACGTAGCCGCTACAGCATCGCTCGTGGCCAAACTAAGAATGCGTCGCGCAAATTTATCCGCCTGATATTCATTTCTCAGCGCGCTCCCTCGCTCGCTCGCTCGCTCGCTCGAGATGCTTCCTGTTAGATTATGAGGAAGCGCCGGGGATGCTCATCAGCAGACAATGCGCGGGTCACACGCACTTAACCCCGCCCCCAGAGAGATGAAACGGGCCACATTTTAAGAAGGAGGGGGGGCGGGGGGTGGGGTGGGGGGCGGGAGAGGCGCCGGCTTTGATGGGGAGATCCGCGCGCACCTGCTCAGCACGTATTCGCGGGGATAATACTGTGCATATATTGAAAATGCACCGGGAGGGGGGGGGGGGGGATATGCCTCTGTGGAATAATGGCGACTGGCAATTAATGTGCCCGTGCTCTCATAACGGCGGAGTCGCATTGTTATTCAGCCTCCGATTCCCGCAGAATTTAGATTCATAAAAGTTTTATCGCCCCAAAAAACCCCTTTGAGGGAAGTAGTTCTGCGACTGGGGTTTGGTCTAACGGTTAGCTTCTCACGGCCTTGGCTACCTACGGCTTATTTTAAGGTTGAATTCCAAGATAAACGACTAAAAATTCCGCAAGAGACACGCCCCACCATGTAGCCTATCCTGGGGAGGGGGGGGGGGGGGGAACTCTGTTAAAGCGTCTCAGAGGGTTAACGTGTTATTTTCGGAGCTTTTAGACCCCCCCGTCGGAGGAAGAGGCCCGCTCGGTAGGAGGAACGGCGCTTCCTGTGTTTTAATCTAAACGCACGCACGGCCGCACCGCGACGCGATTGGCTGATATTGATCGCGCCTGTTCCACCGCTGATGCGCAGATGAGAAGAACCCGGGATAGGTTCTTCACCACCGCCGTGATAATCTGAAAAAAACCAGGCCACATACAGTAGATCTCCCCCAATCTGGCCTGGATGCTGGCAGCACAACGGATATCGTAACATTACCTTCCAGCCAACTGTTCGTTGCGCTCGCTGTTGATTCTATTCACGGAAAGTTCGGCGCACGCTTCCGCATTCAGCTTTGTAAAAATATTTTTAAAATAAATAAAAAATGAAAAAGATTGAGAAAGAGAAAAAAAAAGTCATGAAACCACTGTTTTTTTCCATCAGCTTAAAGGTGGGTTTCAGAATTCAAACAATGTTCTGCAATGAAGTTTCCTGCAGTTGTTTTCAGTAGACGGAAATGACAGCTTCGGGTCTATTCTGCGTGTGCACATTTGCATGTGTGTAGGTTAATGACGTGTGTTTATGTGTATGTACGTCTATGACGTGCATTTATGTGTGTGCAAGCACGTGCAGGTCTGTGTATGTCGATGCTCACGTGCACACGTCTGTGTGTGTGTGTGCATGTGTGTGCTTGCGTGTAAATGTAGAGGCATTGGGGCTTAATGGGTAATGACGTTGTCTCTTCAGCTCCATTACTGGTGTAAACTGAATTTGGCTGGAGGCTGTTTGGGGGGGTCCCCATTGACCCCTCTCTGTGAAGACCTAAACGGTGATATATTACCCATTTATCCCTTCACCTCTTCCTCCTCTCCTCCGCTGACAGCTCCATTTTATCTGCCCTTGTTATATATACACCTTTGCTCTTCACTCCTTCTGCTTCATGTTATAGTTTCACCCCCCCCCCTCCCCCACCGCCCACCGCCCACCCCCTCTCCAGGTGGCCCATAACCATTTTCTTCACTCCATACGATCATCAAGCAGGTCATGTACCTGGTCTCCATCACACTGGTCATGTTCCTGGTCTTCATCACACAGGTGATGTTCCCAGTCTTCATCACGCAGGTCATGTTCCTGGTCTTCATCACGCTGGTCATGTTCCTGGTCTTCATCACGAGTCATGTTCTGTCTTCATCACGCAGGTCATGTTCCTGGTCTTCATCACGCAGGTCATGTTCCTGGTCTTCATCACGCTGGTCATGTTCCTGGTCTTCATCACGCAGGTCATGTTCCTGGTCTTCATCACGCAGGTCATGTTCCTGGTCTTCATCACGCAGGTCATGTTCCTGGTCTTCATCACGCAGGTCATGTTCACGGTCTTCGTCACACTGGTCATGTTCCTGGTCTCTGTCACACTGGTCATGTTCCTGGTCTCTGTCACGCTGGCGTTCTGTCTCTCACATGGTCATGTTCCTGGTCTCAAGCCCTGTCCCATGTCACTCTGTCCTTCCACCGGATTCCCCCCTCGATGCTCTTTCTTCATCCGTCTCTTACAAAAGAAAACAAAGCTTTTCCTTCCTCTGGATTCTGAATGTGCTGTACAGCCCGTTCCTAAGCCACCAGAACTTCACTTCCTGGAGAAGAAGCACGAAACAGAAAATGGCGGAGACTGCAGGGCTCTAAAATGGCAGACGGAGTTAGCGGGTCTCCATCGGTCCCGGCTCGAGAGCACATCGCCGTTTTGTTCGCCCAGGGAACCGCCAGCGAAATAAAATCTATCTTCCCCCTCAGACTCAGGGCACCCGTGCGGCAAAAAACTATCCGCCAATTATACCGCTCCCCCCCACCCCACCCCACCACCACCACCCCTTGCTCTGGGCCAAATTCACAACTTTTTAAAGAGGTTGAATTAGTTGAGCAGCAAATATCAGTTTTTTTATTTTTATTTTTTTATATATGGCCCATTTCATCCAGGGCTGACGGCTGTTCTTCTGTGTGCTTCCTCCCTCCTTCAGATGGTCATTTCTGCATTTTTTTTTTCATCTTTTTCTCAGGTATTGATGTTCAGCCTCGGAAAGAAATGCCTTCATACATCTGGCACAAAGCCATTTGGGTCCTGACAGACGTTGTGTGATTTCTGTATCGACACCCTATTACTCTAACCTGATTATTCTATACGTGAAAAAATAAAAACCCAGAGACAAATGTGTCAGAGGACAAGAGAAATAAAAAAAAATTGAAAACAATGTCATTTCTGGTGGGATTGGCAATTTTCATGTGCTGATTGCAGGAGGAGCTGAAATGACTATTTGTGACAACCTGACAACTTAAAAAAACACTGAAAATTAAACACCAAAATGCATTTTGCAAAATATATTTTTTAAAGATTCTCGTTAATGAATTTCTTTGCCCCGGACATTCTTCTCAGTTTCTTTCTGAGTGGATTAATTTATTTTGACATCAAAATTAAACTTAATGCAATCCGTATGGTTGTCTACATTAAATTTTATGCCTATGTTAATCTGTATGTCAAAAAAATATTTTCATGAGCAACAATAATTTAATCCCCATGCATATCAGTCACTGACAGTTTTGGACCCAAACCCCGGAGCCTTTGACATAAAAGTAATTTTTATTTGCAAATTTATTAAGCAAAGGCTTGTCCTGTGAACCATTCTAGTTTCTGATGTACACTTGATGGTTTTCACTCCTCCATTGGGGGTGAATCGCAGACATGTTGCTCTAGTGTCTGGTGTACACTTGATGGTTGGCACTCCTCCATTGGGGGTGAATCGCAGACATGTTGCTCTAGTGTCTGGTGTACACTTGATGGTTGGCACTCCTCCATTGGGGTGAATAGTAGAGCCGTTGCTCTAGTGTCTGCCGTACACTTGATGACTTACACTTCACCAGTGGGGGGAATAGCAGAGGCGTTGCTCTAGTGTCGGCCGTACACTTGATGACTTACACTTCACCAGTGGGGGGAATAGCAGAGCCGTTGCTCTAGTGTCTGCTGTACACTTGATGGTTTGCACTTCTCCATTGTGGTGAGCGGTAAGAATGCACAACGCAGCCCAGCGCTGGTGTCCCTTATTAGCTTCCCCCTCATTTTCTCCTTTCTGTACGGGGCGTAAAAAAACATCTGCTCACACTTTACGATGAAGGGTAACCTCACACGAGCACACACACTGTCACGCACACGAGCACAACGCTACCTCTTCACCATCCTTTTCCTTTAGTCTGAAAGAGAATGCAGCGCCCTTTGAGATGATTTCAATTACATTACTTCATAAAACAGAATCAGACGCGCTACTCCTATAGACCGCAGCAGCGGCTTTAACGTAATGGCTGTTCTTACTTACTTACTTATTTATTTATGATCAAGCCACTCAGGTCTGTAGTGATTACCTTCTAATACTGGTTCCTCTGGCCTGTTTTTTTTCTTTCTTTCTTTCTTTATTTCTTTTGGCTCAAAGCAGGCATTCAATCGTCAGCGTGCAGACCGACCGCCTCTCGTAGTCAGAAATTTGATTGCTTTTCCTGCGCTGGCTCGAGGCCGAAGCGCGGCAATCGAAGCGCATTCCTCTTCCCGGAACGCGTCGCGTTTTTTTTTTTTTTTTTCGCGACGTCCGCGGCCGAAATGGAATGATTGCTTTCTTTTTTCTTTTTCTTTTTTTTTTTTCTTCCCCTCATACTTTTGTAATTATTAACCGTCCTTCAGAAAGGTAACGCGATTTTCAGCGGAGCGGAGCGCGAAGGCGGTTCTGCGGCGTGCGGTCCCGGTGTAATGACTGCCGGCGAGCGGAAGGTGCGGGCCGGAGACGTTCGGGCCCGTCTAATCGATACAGCACAATAAACGGCCAGGAGGATGATTTCATCTTCAATTCTTTTTGGAAAACCCGTCACTGATGGGAGGAGAGACTGTTACGTAAGCGCCCTTGTGTGTCTGTCTGTCTGTCTGTCTGTCTGTCTGTCTCTCCATCTCCGTCTCTCTGTGAGCCAGGCCTGGGTCAAACAATGTTTTGAAACACATGAACCATTTTACACACCAGCACATTTCATTGAAGATACACATATTTTTGAAGAAATGTTCACTCCAAGGGAATTCTTCTATACGAGTATATTTTTTGGTTTGTAAATTCTCGAGGTGCTGCTGTAAAATTTTACGGCTGGCTCTCGGACAAGAAAAAGGCTGTTTGGATTTTAGAGGGGGGCGGGGGGGGGGAGGGGCTGTGGCATTGCAGGTTGGAGGGGGTGATATGTGGTTCCTGTTTTGTCACATTTCCACAATGAACAGAAAGAAAGAAAGAGAGAATTGAAGGGACAAGGGTAGCGATGGGACAGTGAAGTTCCATGAACCCAGCAGTGGGTGGAGCTAAAGTACAATGAGCTGCCAATCAATGACCTGTCTGAACCAATCAAGAGAACAATGAGTGGGTCACATGACTGTGCATGCTATAAAACCCTTCCATAGCCCCACTGGTGAGCAGAAAAGAGTTGAAAAAAGCACACCTGACTACCACTTATAATGAATGAATCTATTACAGCTAATGAGACTTCCTTAATGTGCTGATTACTGATTAATGAACTGCAGTCATAAAATAATGGGGATTATATAAAGTATAAGGTGATAATGAAGTGTTTCCCCTTGATATCCACAGGACAGCTAAGTACGTTTTTGACATTGAGTATGTTACAATTAAGAAGGCTCTGTTAATGTAGAGATCATGGATTCATTAACAGGCTCATAAATAATTTGTACGAAATCATATGGTTTTAATATGTATGCGACATTGAACTGTCTCTTAAGCTCTATGGGTTCGGCCTATATTTCTCCTTCCCAAGTTGCCAGGGTTGGTATAAACCCTCTTACAGTAAAGGACATTAATCACTCGCTCTCTCTCTCTCTCTCTATCTCTCTCTCTCTCTACACACACACACACACATACTCACTCACTCACGCACTCTCTCACTCTCTCACTCTCTCATTATCTCATTCACTCATTCACTCAAACTTTGCAGCCCCCAGTGCTATATTGTGTTCGGGGGGGAGCATGCCATTATTCCAAGTCCACAAATCATACCGTGACACTTCCCCTCAAAAAACTTTTCTCAAACAGGAAAAAAAAGCAGCCAACGACAGATAGCTCTCATGAACCAAATGTCAGACAGTGTCACAGTTTGAAACAAATATGCACTGCTGATAGACATCTTGCCTCTGAGTAACTAATGATGCATTGGATTTTGTCGTGAAATACCCATTACAAGCTGACCGTACGTGAACTGAGTGCACTGTAATGCACTGCAATTTTCTTTCATAAGAATCAAATATAAATCATGTCCACTCAACAACTGCCCAAAAACATCACATTATTTATGTGAACAGGAGTAAATTCTTATGGTGGCTTATGACAGATACTGTGCTAATTGCACCTTTTTTAAAAATGCTTTTACCCCATTGTTCTCCCAGTTCAGAGCACCCAGTCATATTCATGAGTTAAAGATCATTATAACATTTGGATGCACAGTTACCGTACCTATAGAGCACAGCACGGGGGAAAGAGTGAGTGAGAGAGAGAGAGAGATGAGATTGCATCAATTTAATTATCTTAAAAGAAAGAGAGGACAAATCAATATCAATGTCAGCGGGGCCAATTGGGGCAAAAAAACAATGGAAATATCAATAAAATAAATAAATTCATCAGTAAAAAATAAAAAACAAAAGCGCCCAAGGTTGCTCTCCCGGAAATGGGATCTGATGGAGATTGCAGAGAGTGGAATCGGAAGTTACCGAATTCTACTCCGCCCCATATACACACTAACATGTTCAGTGTTAAATCAACTCGTGCATACTGGACTCATACGCTCTCTGTTAAGAGTTGAGTTAAGAGTTGAATCTACACTGGAAACTGTACTGTGTGTATTGGGCAAGGTGCACGGTCATAATACGGCCGCGTGTTATTTACCCAGCAGACACTGCAGCGGGTCCCGGCGCACGATCGCCCTGCTCCCGCAGCTCGTTAACGCCGACTAGCTTCTCGAAAAACCAGCGTCTCGCCGCGGGGCATAACAGTACCGTTTCGCACCCCGAGCACAACAGCGCGTTCTCACGCCGCGGACGCAACGGTACCGTCTCACGCCGGATCGACCTCCGGCCGCCGACCTCGTGCCGTCGGCCACGATCAGAATGAGTCTCCGTCTCCGCGGCGATTCGTTTATCGTTTTCTGGTCAAAAGTCACACGTCCGCCTTTCAAAAGCAAAGCCAGTGCTGTGTTTTTGGCTCAAAGCGGGCGGACGTGAGAATGGCGTTTTTTACAAGCTCATCTCATACCAGGAAATGCAGCTGCTGAAGAGAGTTCATTTTTCCCAGCTGTCAGGAAACTCATTTGAAAATCTCCTGGTAACGTATACAAGATCGTCATTTTACAGGACAGTTGAGGGGCGTGGCTTGTTTCCAAGCTTCTTTAATTAATCGGCTGGTTTCGCGTTCGTATTTGTCCGCGCGCAGTTGCGTGGACTTGCGCTTAGCGAGAGCTCAGGATGGACCGAGTCCTTTTCCTTCCCGAGGAAGACGGAGGCTGGGTCTGCACGGCAACACTACCCTCAGCTCATTACTCCTGCTCCACGTCACCGTCTCGACAGGATGGAGACGATTAAGAGGCGGGATTGAGTCTCCGATTTAAGTCCCGCAGGTGGTAATCACAGAATTACCTTCAGAAGGTAGACACGGAGCAGAAGAGCCTAATTCAGCCCGGTCTAAAGTACGTAAACACTTCCGCTGAGCGTGAAATATAAAACAAACATTACGAATCAGTCCCACCGGTAGAGTCAATTTAGTCTGATTTTATAAGCAAATGAATGTGTGAGAGAGATGTGTGTGTGTGCGTGTGAGAGAAAGAGAGGTGAGAGTAGGTGTGTGTGTGTGTGTCAGAACAGGAACAAGCCCAAGAACACACACGATTTGATAGAAAATGGCAACTAAAAGATTTTTTACCATGCATTATATATACAGATATAAACTATTACTACATATTACTAAGTACAACCTATAAACCCATTATGAGGTAATAAACATGTTATAAGCGATTAGTAACTGAATAAGGACATTTCCATCTCCCCCGGGCTCTGTGAACAGACTGAAGGGGACGGTTTGCGGGTGAAATTTGGGGATTCAGCACAGCACATCGAGTCGCGCGAGGGGGACTGTTTACGGACTCAGGGTGTGTTATATGGCTCTCACGGATGCTGCTCACATGTCTGATTACCATCGCGCCCGATGCATTTTATTTCATATATGGAAATAATGGACACTTGAATTATTCCTGATAGGAATAGGGTGGGGGTGGGGGTGGGGGGATCTGAAGGGAATAAAAGATTCCAAGCGTCGTTCTCCCTTCCTTTTCCGGCGTGTCCGGAATATTCAACATTCCCGTTTCCGTACGAGCGGTCGTCCGCGGCAACGGCACCGCGACGCAACCTGAACACCTGCCTTCACCGCAGCGGCTCCAAGCGTGGCTCTCGGCAGAGCAGAATTCGGGAAGAAAAAAAAAACTTCAGATTCGTCCGTTTCGATCGAGCCCGTCACGCCCGTTTCTTCACATCAACGCTGACGGAAACGTCATCAAAGTCAAACATCATCACCTGCGCTGTCATTAATTTATGACCACGATGGTGATTATTGTTATTGAAAATATTATTACGGATTGCCACTTCATTCTTAGCAAATGGGATATTGTCAGTTGCAGGAGGGTCATATATTATAACACATAGATGAAGCAAAGGATTGTGGGTAATGAGAACAGGGAGAGTTTATAAAGATTGATTTATCATTCCAACCTAGTGATAAATATAATCTCAATAACATCACACACGTGTCAACAAGTCTTCCTTTTAATATATATTCATTAACTAAAACGGGAGAGAAATCTGCTGCATTGACTAGGCTATATAGATTTATCTGTTACTGTTACCCTGGATTTAAAATTATTTAAAATTAAACTTAATTAAATTTCTGCGTACGTCTCTCCGTTGGGAGTTAGCGGGAAACCGTGATTTTTTTTCTGATTCTAATACCGATTTATGAGACGAGATTTCAGACAACAGGGTCATTAACCTTGAGAGAAGAACTACGAACGCAAGTCAATCAATCAATCGGTCGGCGAAGAATCGGGGAAAGCGGGCGTGACGCAATCGCCAGCGCAGCGCCTGGCGGAGTGAAAATGAGCACGCGCGGTGGAGTACAGCGAGCCCTCGTCTGCGTCCTCCCGACGGACGACTTTGCCGCGGCGAACCCAGGCTGCGAATACGATTGGGCGTTTCCCTACGGGGACAAAAGAGTAAATAAGAGTAAAATAAATCAATTCGAACAGAATCCACGGCTGCAGAAACACAGTGCGCAGTGCCTTTCGTTATTAACGTCAGAGACCGACTAACAAGCGCAATGAGACTCCCAGTGCTAACACAGTTTTTTTTTTTTTACAATGGTTTGTGCTGAGGACTGAAATTGCCTTAGTAGAAATGGACAAACTTTGTGCCTTGGGACTAGATTCTGAAAAGTGAAGATGAGACGCTGGTGGAATAAAGATGATATTTCTGTGAGTGAGACATCATCAACCACCATAATGGGCGTGGCAGCTGCGTGATTGACAGCTTTTGATCAGCGTTCTACGAAGCCCCCCCACCCTCACCCCAACCCCAGCCCCGGTCGTTCACTTTCCGGAGGTTTCCGGACGTCTGACAAACCTCCAACCCGCCATCTTCGCGCGCAAAGAAAAACAACGAAACCCGCTGCCTAAATGGAACTCGCCTCGCCTGTCAAGGTTTCCGTGGCGACGTCCCTACTCTCGGCCAGAGCGTCACGCCTTTCCGCAAATCCGACAAGCGCCACGTCGTAGCCAACGGACCGCTAACCAATCCGGCGGTGCGCAAACGAGCGCAGAACTGTTTCGGAGATTAATCAATTAGCCCCAAACCTTCATTTTTAAACGAGACGTTGCTGAACAAGTCGTGAGCCACAGCACCAAACCGCAAGTATCCTCGGTGAAAATATGTAACTGACATCCAACGGTGGAACATTCCAGGTTCGGGAAGTAAAGGTCCTGGACAATATCTTGTTCCAATCACCTGGGTTTGCCAATTAGCGCAAATCTTCAGCCAGCACGTAGAACTAATCAGTGAAACCAGCTGGCTGGAGTTCATGGGTGGCAGAGACACATGGCAGAACATTTCCTCTCCGACACCTGAAATTTTGACCTCTGCTGCCGTCTGATAGAGGCAAGAACAAGCCAGCACCAAGATGGGGTGGTTGGCCAAGTGCTCTCTTCTCCACTGAGTGAAATGGGACTTTTTTTTTGCTTGCCGGAGAGCTCCAGGAACAGTAAGAGCAGTAATTACATCCCTGCCTCAGGCCCAAGTCACCCTTTAGTGCCTGTAAGAGTGGTCAAAGTCTGGCGTGTCTGCTGGTTTGTCTCTGAAATATATATTTTTTGGTGTTTTAGCAGAGCTTGAAGCTTGCGTCCTCCACACCACATTGATTCAACTCACTGTGCCTCAAGGCCAGATGGAAGATATGTTTGCTTTCCATTGCGGCAATCCATAAATCCTGCCTTTCTCGAATGTGCACGTGTGTGTGTGTGTGTCTGTGTGTGAGAGAGAGAGAATGTGGGTGTGTTTGTGTCTGTGCACGTGTGTTCCTGCGTGTGTATAAATGCGTTTGTGCATGCCTGTGCTGTGTGTGTGTGTGCGCGTGTGTTTGTGTCTGTGCACATGTGTGTGAGTGCATTTGTAGATGCACACGCTGTGTGTGTGTGTGTGTGTGTGTGTGTGTGTGTGTGTGTGTGCATGTGTGGGCAGCGTGTGTGTGTGTGCGCGTGTGTGGGCAGTGCGTGTGTGTGTGTGTGTGTGTGTGTGTGTGCGCTCACGCGCGCCTGTCAATTCCCCAGCTGAGGATTTATCTCCATTTCAGCTCTCGTTTCTCTCTGTCTCTTCCTCTTACCCTCCCATTGTTTCTCTATCTATCACTCGGGGAAGTGTTCACAGACTGTGATAGATCACTGATTTATGGGAGGGGATCCTGGAGAGGGGTGGGTTGGGGGTGTGCATGGATTTGGGGCGGGGTGGGTGTGGCTAGTGTGGGTCATGCTTTATGGTAGAATTGTCCATTTTTTCAGGGTGAGATGCGATACATTTTCTGGAAAGGACTTTCTAAACAACCTCTCCTTCAACAGTCCATGCTGACATCATCCACACTCGCCCCTCCCAAAAAAACCCATAAATATAATCTCATATCAGTTTCTTACTATAAAAGTAAATCACTTTTAATTATAAATCTCACTCTGGTGAGGCAACAGCATGCCCTTACAAAGTGCAGCCTCAGCATGCACTTACTTGCACACACACACACACACCAAAAAACACACACCTCCCATATACACAGACTGAACCCGAAACACATCCTTTCAATGGACCAGGAATTGTTTTTATTGTTGTTGTGCATGTCCTCTGATTTATTGTGTGAGTGTGTGTGCATGTGCATGTCCCTCGGAGATTTTCTGAAAAATCAGGAGGTCAAGGAGGAAGCTGTGTGCAGACCTGTCTGACAGAGACCAGCTGCGATGAGTCACATTAGTCACAGTGTCAAAGTGACAGGGAGGACATACTGCGATGCCAGTGGATGAACCTCTGCTGGGCCTTGACCCCTACACCTGCCCCCGCCCCCCTGCCCCCCCACCCCCCGGTCAGTCTCCAGCTGACCCAATGATCACCACAGCCAAAAAAAACCCCACAATCCTTCAGGCAAGGTCACGGCCGGCCACAGCAAAGCCCAATACACACACACTCACAAACACACGCACACACACACGCACACACACACACACACACACACACACACACACTAATTTATATCCCCAGCATTTCCCTCTTTTCCCAGTTTGCGGTTTGCAGGTCCGTTTCGTCACTACAGAGGAGACCTCATCCGGTTCAGGACGGCGTGCGAACGACGACGAGAACCGCTTCACCTCCTGAGCGCGCGCGTCGCTCGGCAACCAGCATCCGCCACTCCTCCGCGCCGCGCGGCTCAGCCGGCGGGCCGGTCGCCAGACCGCCGTTGCCGCGGGCAACCCGCAGGCCGCGAACCGCGGGGAGCTCGGACCGGCGCGCTCCCGTCCCGCGGCGAGGCTGGGGGCGATTACGCGCTGACCCGCTGGGCCCGACGGCCGCCATGTCCGCCGCCGCCGCCCGCCGGTCCTGTTCTCCTCCCACAATCCCCTGCGCCGCCTCCGGCAGACAACTGCGCTGCCGTGCAGAACTCGCACCCTGATTTACGAGGCACGGACAGAACGATTCCTCACCGTAATGAGATGAGGCGATGTGGGGCCTGCGCTCGGAGGCGGGCTTCTGCAGAGAGGTCCGGCAACACGATTGGTCAGCTGGGAGGCGGGTTGGGCTCCGGGGGGAAACTGAGGTTTGGCAGATTTGTCGCCAGTCATGAATCTGCTGTTCCACATACTGTACTGTAGCACAGTTCAACATATATATCTGACACAAGCAGCTTTACAAGCAATAGCTCTCAACTCCAGTGACATCACAGGGGGCCAAAAGCCTGACTTGGTTAACCTTACTGTGAGCCTAAGCAGGATAAACTTACAGTGCTATGAGCCTGATTCAGCACAGGTTAACCATGTTTGGGGGCAGGGAGATTTAAGTGGATAATTGTGAGCATGACTGTGTAGGTGTGTTGATGAGGAGTGTTTTGCAGTGTGTGTGTGTGTGTGTGTGTGTGTATGAGAGAGAGTGTGAGCAAGCGTGTGTATACTTGTGTGTGCACGCATGTATACGAGTGTGTGCTGGTATGTGCGTGTGTCTGGACAGACAAGGCGCTGTTGGGCCTGGCCCGTTGTCAGCACCCAAAACGGGCCTGTGGATCAGGGGCTACACAGGAAATTCTGAGCCCCGCCCGTGTTCCTCTCCCCGTCTACGTCCACGGGACAGCCCAGCGAGCCACCCGCTTCCAACCCCCCCTAACCCCCCCCACCCCCCCCCCCAAACCCCACCAGCGAGCAAAGCACAGGAGACAATCCCGTCCGCTTCCCTCTCTGCAGTCCCACATTCATCACCGCTCACACAATTAGCTTAATTACTGTACAAACTCATCAAACCGCCATTCAGAGAACTGTTTACATGACAAATTTTGTCGAATTAGCAATGACATAACCGAGTGTGAGTGTGTGTGTGTGTGTCTCAGATGCTCTCCGTGCAATTAGCAAACATTACTGCCTCTTCATTCCTTCTTCCCACAAGCCATCAGGATGGTCCTTAGCTTCCTGGGCTGATGTTCAGCCGCTAACGACTTTTTCGATTAGCGCTCGTTTCCCGGGCGGCCGGGCTCCGCTCCGGCGCGGGGAGAGCGCGCCGCTGTCGCCGCGGAGACGCTAGCGAACGACGAGGAAACCCGGCCGTCAAAAACAGCCCGACCGGGGCCGCTAATCGAACTCGGAAAGGCGGATCCCCGCGGAGAACCGCCAACCGCCCACCCAAAAAAACAAAGAAAGAAAGAAAAGAAAAGTCCGGAAAGTTTTGGCGGACGAGCCTCGAGAACTGAGCCGGCAGCTTTTCCCCAAAGTAAACTTCTCTTAATCCATTTTGGCGAAACGAAGGCGTGCCGTCGGCTCCTGTAATTACAGCAATAAAAGAAACCGCCAGCTCTCTGTAAAAAAAATGTTTAGAACTGCTCTCCTTACTCTTCAGGCTCAATCCAGCCCATTTTCCCCACCGGAGTTTGGGACTGTTTCCCGTGTGACTGGAGGCCTGGATCATCTCTACACCTCCCTCCAGGCCCAAGACTGCCCTTCCAGCCTTCACTCTGACAGGTAAAGGTACAGAGGAGGTACATTTATATTCTTTAGGGAACGAGTTTGTTCCCTGACAGTACAATAATGTTCAATTTGGGAACTAATTTTTTAGTACCTTTTACAAGCAAAAGAGGTACAAATTAATTATTTATTGCTGGTCAGGGGTACGTTTTTACATAACTTTGGGGTACCGCCCCAGTGACAAGCGTTTTTACCTTCATAGGCACTTTTTCATACCTTTTTTTCTGAGAGAGTTGTTAGATGCCCGCACAGGCAAATAACTCTGGATAAGAGCATTCCCCCAAAGGAGTACATGTAAACGCAACATGAGCACAACACAGAGAGGTGAAAAAACCGGAGAGTTTAATTGCCGGTTTGACTGTTGGCAGCGGGACCTGGGGGGCCGTGACTCTAATGACTCCTGTCAACCGCCCGCCCACCCCCCCCCAACCCACCCACCCACCCCTACAGCCCGGCCCCAGAAGCGTCTCCCCCTCCCCATTAACCGAGAGCGACATCATTAATCACCCCCCGAGAGATTGAGGGTTTAGGTTCTCCCACTCCCCCTCCCGCCTCTAAGCTCTTCCCGCGTAGGACCTGAACACGCGTTAATTAGACGCGCACGCAACACTAGCAGCTGGGACACGCCGCCGTGCTGCGGGCTCGCAGTGAACAGGCCCGGGGTAATTAATGGGGGGACGGGGAGGGGTGCGCGATGACTTATGGTTTTACCGTCCCATTGCAGTTAATTACCCCCGCAGCGAGCCCCTCATGAGCTCGCGGGAGAACGACCGCGGCGAAACCCGGCCCCCTCAGTCTGCTGCACAAAACCGGTCCGCTTAACCCCTCTCTCGAAGTTTGCTGTCGACTTCAGTGCGAGACCTGGAACTGTATTTTATAAGATCCTCTACTTTGTCTACTTAACAGAGGCAGTTCTCTCTTTTGCTGAAGCTTCACATTCGTCACCCGAAGGCAGGGCAGGTGTGGCATCAAGGTGGAGACAGGGCAGGTGTGATATCAAGGTGGAGACAGGGCAGGTGTGATATCAAGGTGGAGACAGGACAGGTGTGATATCAGGTGGAGACAGGGCAGGTGTGATATCAGGTTGAGACAGGTCAGGTGTGATATCAGGTGGAGACAGGGCAGGTGTGATATCAGGTGGAGACAGGTCAGGTGTGATATCAGGTGTCGACAGGGCAGGTGTGATATCAAGGTGGAAACAGGTCAGGTGTGATATCAAGGTGGAGACAGGGCAGGTGTGATATCAAGGTGGAGACAGGGCAGGTGTGATATCAAGGTGGAGACAGGGCAGGTGTGATATCAAGGTGGAGACAGGTCAGGTGTGATATCAGGTGGAGACAGGGCAGGTGTGATATCAAGGTGGAAACAGGGCAGGTGTGATATCAAGTGATATCACAATAACGTCCAAGGCGAGACAGATGAACAAGTAGAGAGATGGAGAAAGAGCAAAGGAGAGAGGTGGCGCCATTTCCTCCTCTGTCCTGACCTGGATAAAGATAAAGATAATGAGAGAGAGTGAGAGAGAGAGAGAGAGAGAGAGAGAAAGAGAGAGATTGGCATTTGGTCTCTCTTCAGTAAAGCCAGTGAAGAATACGCTGTAATGACTCTCATTGTCGATGATCCGGGTTTTCCGACAGCAATCACGGGCTCATTTAAACATCCGTCGACACCGCGGCCACCTGCTTATGAAAAACTCCAGCTCTCTGCCAAACATTTCATAAACACTTTATCAGCCTGTTTTCATCCGGGGTGATTTGCTGCTTATCGCACAAACACAACGCGCAGAAACAAAAACAAAAACAAAAACAAAACCGGGGAGAAAAAAAAAAAAAAAAAAACGCTTACCGCGATTCCCAGAAACTGCAGCCGCAGCGTTTTCGTTCTGAAACGGGAGAGAAGCGAGCCGCGGTCAGCTGACCGAGCGAGAGCACGGATTTACCCACAGTGCAACAGAGATAACACAGAACCTGATGAAAATCTCCAGGTGAGTTCTTCCTCTTGTGTAGTGACACCAGTCTGAACAATTATGTCATTAAGTCGTAAACCCTTCGTAAAGAGTGAATAACACGTTTATTAACGTGTCATAACCTTTTTATAGATCAATCCAAGACAAATGTAATGTTTTATGAAGGACGTCATTACACATGTAATAAAGATGTAAGGAAACCATCGCACTGAAACAGAAGTATACTGAAACAGAACTCTATAATTTGTATTATCAATGAAATCATTTCCAGAACATAAATCTCATAAAAACATATGCATGTTTTAAACATGCTGTTAAAAGTCTACCGTTTGTATAACTTCTATATCTGGCACTGCATTGTAACAAGCTTCTTTCCAATGTTTCTGTACTTAGCGTTGAGCATAAATCACTTCGTATGTGCCTTTTAAAACGACCATAAAACTCAGAGTACGCTAGTTCTGTGCTGACTGAACTTTTAGCCCCACTTGTAATTGAGTAGCTGTTTTTCCAGAAGCGCTGCATTACCGTTTGCCGCTCATTGCTGAATAACACGCGCGCGTGTGTGTGTGTGTGTGGACGTCTTACACAGATCTTTGCCCCTGGTTTCCCGCGTAAGCGTTTCTGTAATATGAGAACGCGTCAAGGCTCTCCGCTCATTATTAATGCACAAGTATACATTTATGCATTTTTAATAAGGGCCCGTAAATCCCCGTGTCCTGCGCTCGGCGGGGTGACGCTTTCTACAGCTCGTTGGAGAGAAAGGGAAAGAAGTTTCTCCAGTCAGCGGTTTTGAGAGGACCGTCAAGGGGTCCCACCGCCGTTCTGGTCTGGCAGTGCGCCAAGTTCCACCCGTCGGCAGCAGAGATGACGATTCAAAGGACGATGATTTTTTTTTCTCTTTAATCCCCTAACAATGCTGTCTTAAAATCGATTTCTCCAGTACAAGTTAAATGTAGATGTCTCTAAGGGGGGCTGGGCTTTATAAAATAAGCAGAAAATAAATATAGGGGTCTCCATAAATTAACATCTACAACCACATTTTTTTATAACTTCTAACTTCATTAATTTATCATTTCATTTTATAATCTTATTCATTATTGCCTCCTTTTGCAAAAAAAGGCCATTCATTTTCCCAGGCATGCCGCAGAACCTTTAACTGTAGTCACAGAGAAAGACTAATTCGTCTGAATTATTACGAAGTTCACTCGTCGTGCAAACAAATCACTGGAATTTAAATTTGAGACAGAGGTAGAAGTGATGAAAGAGAGAGAGAGAGGGACAGACAGAAAGACACAGGGGAAAAAAGGGAGTGAGGGAGGGAAAGAGAAAGGGAGAGTGAGGAAGCTAGAGAGAAAGACAGACAGGGAGAGAGAAACAGAGAGCAATGTAATTATTCATCTGAAGAGGAAGAGAGGATGAAGTATAACCCATGCTGTGGTTACAGGGCTCTGGGACATATCCCTTTATCACAGACTGTGAAAGTCAGACTCCAGAAAGCTGACGCTCACCGTAAAGAGCTCACATCTGCTGCCCCCCCCCCTCCCCCCCCCCCACCCCCATCGAGACAGATCAAGAAGGGAAAGACTTTCCCTCTGTGTTCCCTGTATTTAATCAATTAGGTCTGGCAAGGAGAGAAAAAAATCACAGAACAAATCCTGAATGAAAACCAATAAAACTTAACTAAAAGCATCGTGGTCTTCATTGTGAGATTCACAAGCTAAGTCTTCTGGAAACCACTTATGTTGTTCGTGAATTGTTCGTTTATGTTCTGTCCTGAGGCTAAAGAGAAGCTTTATGTTCTGGCGATGGTGCTCAGGTTGTCCTCCTGCACCACTGAGACTGAGAGACAGGGAAGGAGGGTGTAGAAGGAGAGGGAGAGAGAGAGAGGGAACGAGAGAAAGAGAGAGAGAGAGAGAGAAAGAGAGAGATTGGCATTTGGTCTCTCTTCAGTGAAGCCTGTGAAGAATGTGGGGTAATGACTCTCATTGTCGATGATCTTGGTTTTCTGACAGCAATCACAGCCTCATTTAAATATCCACCGACACCACAGCCACCTGCTTATGAATAAATCCAGCTCTCTGCCAATCAAGAGAGAGAAAGACAGTGAGAGAGAGAGAGAGAGAGAGAGAGAGAGAGAGAGTGAGAGTGAGAGATAGAGTGGTGGAAGTTTAGAGGCTTTGGGCAGGGTCCTTAAATGTACTCCTCCTCCTACAGTCCACCTGCAACAGAGGAACGAGGATCGGGTAAACCCACCGTCCGTCTGTCCTGTACGGACTTGACTCAACCCAAGGAGAGAACGCCGTTACCCACAACCCCTCTGTCCCGCCACACCCCTAAGCTACTCTTGGCGGCTGACATTTCTGCACGTTACATTAAATTTTTACGCGATTTATGAGCCCGGCAGACGTTACCCTCATTATCCAGATGGATATTTTACTGGAGCAGTTCAGACTGAAGGCCACTGCCTGTGCGTAAGAATATAATGGCTGGGCTGCACCTGGGAAGTGAACTTTAAACCTCTGAGACGCAAGCTTGGTTTCCTCATCACTGAGAAACACTACCATCCAAACTGCAAACTGCAGCAGGGCTCCAGTTCACACACACACACACACACACACACACACACACACACGCACGCGCACACACACTTACGGGAGCCCCGTTCAGGAGCCCCATTCAGTCCCATTTTAAAACAGAAATAGAAAAACAAATGCACTCGCTCCACTGCTTATTCTTAGACGAACTCACCTGGGCATGCATAAACATGTTTGCATTGGTTCCTATTGCTTCAATGTGGCCGTGCGTCCTAAGGGGTCAAAGGTGAAAGTGGCGTAGGGATTTAGCAGCGTTCTCTCTTCCGTACCATTGACCAGTACCCTTTAGCATTTTCTGTCACACTGGATGCCTGTGTGATAATTACAAAGGAATTGCAGCTCAGTTCCTTAAGCAGCATTGGCAGCTGTTGGGACTGATGGTCGCATCAACATGGTTTTTTCGTCTCCTTAAAAATCCATACGGTTTAAGTGAATATTGACGCACCGCGTCAAATGATGTCATTTTAAAGACCCCGGAATCTGAATGAGAAGACTGACGGTCTTAAGACATTCCGGTGATTTCCACGGGAGGGCATGGAAAGGACTACCGAACTTAATTACCCGAGGACAGATACCCATTCCCGCTGAGCGTCCAGGTGACGCGCTTGCTCTTCCGAGCGATCGCTCTCCCCTCGTCTATTCTCAGACTTCAATACTCGGAAGACTAAGTGACAGAAAGAAGAAGAGGAGCGTGTCAATTTCTGCAACGATTTTGCAATTAAAGCACCTCAGTGACACCTTCTACATCTTAATGTTCATTAAGACAGGGTGGCACAATGACCTGGTCGCCCCCTGGAAAGACGTAATAATTTCAGTAATAGCTTTGCTCAAAAATGGCAATATTAGCAACCCTCAGCATTTAAAAAAAGCCTTTTCCCTTCTCTCCTTGGTAATGGTACAGAAGGAGCAATGACACAGCCAATCATATCAAACCTCATGACTAACTGGCCCAGCCGAGCAGGCAATCATATATTCATGTTTCCCAGACAGACTCAAAGAACTTGGAGTCTTCTTCTGTGGTCTTCTGTAGGGCTACTCTAACCTGGTCCTGGAGGGCCACAGTGCCTGTAGGGCTACTCTAACCTGGTCCTGGAGGGCCACAGTGCCTGTAGGGCTACGTGTCTCCAATTTTTCAGAAAATAAAAATGCAAAGAAAACTCAAAACTTTCTTTTTGTGTTTTAAAATAACCAGAAATTTCTTCAACTGGAAAAAGCATTTTCTGTACTGCAGTGCCATATATACAGTACAGCCCCCCCCCTCCACCCCTGTCTGGCTGCAGCAGCATGTTTGAGGATTGAGATTTGGCCCTGACTTATCCAGAGAGCCTTCTGTCAAAAACGGTGCAACAGAGACACAGTGAATGAAAAGAACACGGGTTCACTTTTTTTTGTCCAAAACCTCTGCTCTCTCTCACACAGAGGAAGCTGATGTCAGTCCATGGTGGGAGGGATTCAGAGACCATAGATGTTCCGAAACAACCAGAACAGCTCTGACAGCATACACGATATGAAGAACGAATTCTCTACAATTAACTCCAGCAAGCATGCATGCATGCGTGACCATGACATACACTATATGACCAAAAGTATCCCCCTTGGTCTGGGGCTGGTTCTCATGGTTTGGGCTGGGCCCCTTAGTTCCAGTGAAGGCAAATCTCAATGCTTCAGCATAAAATCACATTGTAGGTGATTCAGAGTTTGGGGAAGGCCCTTTGCTGTTTCAGCATGACGAAGCCCCCGGGCACACAACAAGGTCCATATAGAAATGCTTTTGTCAAGAATGGTGTGGAAGGACTTGACTGGCCTGCACAGAACCCTGACCTCAACCTCATCCACCACCTTTGGGACCAATTGGAAAGCAAACTGCAAGTCAGGCCTAATCACCCACTCAGTGCCCCGACTTCACTAATGCTCTTCTGGCTAAACGAAAGCAAATCCCTGCAGCAGTGCTCCAACATCTCGCATAAAGCCTCCATACTGGACCGACTCCATATTAAAAGCCATAATTTTGGATGAGATGTTGGATGCCAAACGTCCACACACTCTTGGCCACGTAGTGCGTATCACAATAATATAACAGATGCACGGGACACCAGGGAACGGAAACCTCGGAGCTTCCCAGAAGCCCCAAACCCAGTTCCCTCCTACACCGCCTCCCCCCCCTTCCCACAGCGAACTCCTGCTTAATCAGATCCGGCCCCACGTTTCCATCCGTGGTTAGGCGGCGTGCCGAGCTTGGCAGCGCGTCGGTCTTGCGGCTGGCGGGGGGGGGGGGGAACGCTTCGGGGGACGCGGAGGCGGGTCTCTCCGGCACGCTCGGATCTTTATCGGCGCGGCTCAGCCTGACGCCGTATCACAGACGGGGCTCGCTATCTGTGTTTACGTTCTGCTCCTTCCTGTTTTTTTATGACCTACGCCACCAGCATCACAACTGCTTCGCACTGTACGCTGCTGGATAAAAAAAAAAAAAAACATCTAATAAATAAAGAAAGGTACTTAAGAATAAACAAGCACAGACGCGTCTTTTACAATTCTGTTACTACAGCAGACTTTTTTTAGTCTGTACATATAAACAAAAAAGACACAAACACACTCACACACCCAACCACATACAAACACCCAAACGCACAGGCAACCACATACAAACACGCTCACGCGTGTTCGCATGCATGCATGAACGCGCACACACACACAGAGGACAAAGGAAGAAAGAGAAGGAAGAGGGAGAACAGAGGGACAAGGAGGGAAGGGGCAAGAGAGCTCGGGTGAATGAGAGAGAGTGAAAGTGACTTAGAGGGACAGAGGAAGTGAGGACAGAGAGGGAGGGAGAAGGTGAGTGAGAGAGGAAGATAGAGTGAGAGGAACAGAGGGAAGGACAGAGAAAAAAAAAGAGAGCGACAGAGACAGATTGATAGAAGCGGTCCACCGCTGGACCAGGGGGCTAATTGAGTTCCGTAGGAGGCGGGAACGGGGGGCACGCCCTCACTCAGACCCAGGGCTGACCCAGGCCTGGCCCAGGACAGCACCCCAGTGCAGTGATGGAGTGCACTGTCAAAGCCCGGACCCCAGAAACACATCACAGCCCGAGCCCATTTCCAAAACACATCCCACAGTTCAGAGAGCCAGAAACACCATTAAAACTACTGAGAGTACCTCACAACTTTTAAAGAAATGGAACGTACTTATAATACGAATATATTTATAATACTAATAATATAATGTTGAAATAAAATACATCAAGATATCAAAATAAGTAAGTAATAAGGTAAGTCGAAGGTGTGACCCATGTGTGTGTTTTTTTCTTATTATTTCTCAGCCTCATAATGCCTTCCTTGACTTTCACTGGCACAACTCTGGTCCTCATGTTTAAAAACACCAAAAACAGACTCCAAAGGCAATCAAAGGACCAGGATCACGACTAGACATTTTTACAGCACATAACATTATTACCCATTTATAAACAAGTGCTTTTACACACATGGATAATGTATGTAAGAACACCTGTTTATAAACAGTTTATAAATGGGAGTTTTTTACATATATGCATAACATACTTACTACAAGTGACACTGGCAAATAAATCAAACCTGTGCTATGATCAGGGGTAGATTTTACAAACAGAACCACATCCCACAGGCACATTTACCTCAGTGAGATGAATCCCTCCACAATAATCAAAAACCTCATTGCCCAGGTCCTGGATCGATAGTCTGGGGAGGGTCAGCCAGCACACATTAACAAGCAATCAGTTCGCTGGAACCATCGCCATGACACCCAACTGCAAATCGCTTCCGCTCCATCGCACCACCGATCCGCCCTTATGCTAATATCCACAAGTGCGAAAATTCTGAAAGCTCTTACTTCACGCGTGTCTGGTTACAGGGACGCACATTATCACCCAAGGGTCCCCCCACGATGGAGGATTACCCGAAAACTCCCACTCTTTCCCAACAAACAGGGAAAAAAAAAACCTTCATAAAAACTCCTTCAAATCTTTTCAGGAAAATCGTCGGAAAAATGAACGACGCTAAGTACGCGATAGCGCCATTACACGGTAATTAAACGAGCGGCTTTAGCCAGCTTCCACAGAAATGTGACAATTTCCAGGTGCTGAGCACACAAGCGCGCGTACCCCGCTTCAATCTTCCTCGTTTATTTAACTCGATCAGAGCGTCCCAGAGAGATGCCACGGGTGGCCTACAGGGGGCGCCCCGTCCTTTTTCGCTCTGTGGTGGCAGGCGGGAATGTTGAAGTCGCTCTGTCGGGAATCCCAGTCGGGGAATTTCGCCCCCAAACGAGCGAGTGTCCCCCACGTTTCCGATTGCGGGGTAATTTGCCAAACAGCTGGTGGGGGGGGGGGGGGAAACACCACCTCAAGCTGAAATGTGACTCCCATCTAAAATTAGAGCGGAGAAGCACCGCGTCTCTCCAGCGTGTTCGTAGAGCCAACTGACATCATACTGACAGACCTTACAATAAAAGTGCGATATTTCAGTTTGTGTGTGTGTGTCTGTCGGTCTGTGTATGTATGTGTGTGTGTGTGTATGTGTGTGTGCGTGTAAACTATACACAGCTGCTGGGGGCAGCCAGAGCACTATTTATTTGATTATATTAATGTATTTATCATTTTCTTTACTTTTACTACTAATAATAAACCACACAAGACAGAAGAACGAACCTAATGAAAGGAAAGGGAAGTTTAGAATAATACAAACAAACAGCACAGTTTTATTATTTTCAACACAAACACAAAAAAAAAACAACGCGCTCAATCACTGAAACCACACCACCATAGTCATTCAGCCATGTACTGTTTTATTGATGTTTAATTACTGAGAAACTACAAGGGCCTTCTGCTGGCTACGAACAGGAGCGCAGAGAGGGAAGAGCGTTCCGTTTCCAGCTCTCTGCTTTGGCAATCCTACCTCAGTCAGTACACCATCAGGGAAAATTCAAAATTAAACACAAAAGTTTCAAAAAGATTCCAAAGACTGTTAAGGCTTAGAGATGGCCTAAGGCCTTTCGTTATTATTATTTCAATCGCTTCGGCTACTGAGCTCGATCACAGTGTCTACAGATCAAGGGAGCAAAGATCTTTGATATGGCAGCAAACTCACACCCTTCTCCTCCCACCAGCATTGGTGATCTTTGATATGGCAACGAAATCACGCTCTACTCCTATATCCCAGAATGACCTGGGTCAGGTTAGGCCTCCTTATGAACTAATCCCCTTATTCAGGGGGGGTTATGCTTTGCCCTGGCATCCGGCTCCCACCCTGGCAACCCTGGTTAAAGTGTCGTGGAGCATTTTATTGATTTTATATATTTTTTTGGTTATATCTAGTGTTCAGACGTGCCTGTCGTTTAAAAAGGCGTGTGGATGAAGCGTAACAGGTAAAACGCGTGAGGAAAACGCGGTGAGGTGCGGACAAGCATCCTTTTCGGAGAAAAATGAAAGACATCTATCGTCTGACGATGACAGGGTAAGAAAAATTGAAATGGCAGAAAAATAGCAAAGAAATTGAAATGTTTCCTGATCTGGGGCTGTGTGGAAGGGGGAAAAATAACAAAAAAACTAAACAAAATGAAAGCAGCGCTAACATGCAAAATATCCTCCGTAGTTTACATAAATACAAAAATTACACGCGTGTTTCTTCTTCAGGTGGTCGTCGGTACAGTCCTTGTCGCAAACACATCTGTAAACAGCGAGCAGTTCCTTCAGACCAGGACCCAGAGGCCCGCGGAGAAGATCAGAGCGTTTCGGGGTCCCACGGCAACGGCCCGCTTTCTTCGCACGGCACCCCTGGGTCACCGCCCCCCACCACGCACACCCCACCTCCCCCCGTAGGGATACCTGGGGCGAGGGGGGCGAGGGGGGGGTAATGTGTAGGCGGATCACAGGCCTTGCAGAAACTCCTGGAGCTGCCGCACGATCTCGGAGTCCACCGTCTCCATGAGCGACTGAAACCCCGCCTCCCCCAGGACCTGCTGCTGGGCCTTCAGCTTCTCATACACACACTGCTGCAGAGACACACTGTGCACGGGGTCCATCAGAGCCAGCTACAGAGAGAGAGGGAGAGAGAGAGGGAGGGAGAGAGGGAGAGAGGGGGGGTAGGTGGAGAGAGAGAGACAGAGGGAAGGAGAGGAGAGGGGAGAGGGAGAAGAAGAGGGAGAGGAAGGGGAAGGGAGAGGAGGAGAGAGGGAGAGAAGAGGGGGAAAAAGGAGGAGGAGAGAGAGGGGAGAGGGGAGAGAAGGAGGAAAAGGAGTGAGAGTGGGAGAAAGATGGAGGGAGAGAAGGGCAGAGAGGTAGAGTAAGAGGCAGAGGGGGGAAGAAGGGAGGGGTGGAGGAGAAAGAGACAGAGGGAGGGGAGAGGAGATAAACAGAGAAAAGAGAGAGGAAAGGGAAAAGCGATGGAGAGGGAGAGAGGGACGGAGAGGAGGGAGATGGAGAGGAAGAGAGAGGATTAGCGTTAGCACATAGCAGTGGTACTAGTCCAGTTTTGTCTCTGGAGAGTTACATTATAAAATCCTAATGCAGCGAATATATTCTCAGAATACTGCATATGTCAGAAAACAACATCAATATTCATATGCATATGCACAGTGAAGAACATTGTGTTATATTACATCATAAATACACGTATCATAAATATTTCACAATATATATGACCAAACTGACAAACTTCAAAGTGGCAAAAAAGTAGATTATAATAATTCAACATTTATTACCTGAACAATATTCTTTGAACTCGTACAGATATTACAAAGCATATTTCATAAGCAAGGAGATCTTGTGGTAATTTTGCAGCCGAAACACAAAGCAGGTACGGGGAGTGGGACGAGTGAACAGATGGATGCAGGTTCGAATCCCATGCGGGAAACCTGACCAGAAGCGTGTGCGTGAGGGTGTGTGTGTGTGCGTGTGTGTGTGTGGTTGTGTGTGTGTGTGTGTGTGTGTGTGTGTGTGTGTGTGTGGGTGTGTGTGTGTGTGTGTGTGTGTGTGTGTGCGTGTGTGTGTGTGTGTGTGTGTGTGCGCTGTGTGTGTGTGTTAGAGTACATGCAGACCAAGACAAAGTTTAAATGTACTTTTTTGGAAGGGGCACTGGTAGACTGAAGCGAACCAATAGCGCGCTCCCTAGCCCCACACCCTGCCCTCGGACACACCCCAAAACAACGAGAGTCAGAGTGAATACTGACAGGGGTCGGGGCAGATCAGCCGGCAGCTAATGCGGTAATTACAGGTATTTAACTACCTGGGGAACAGAAAGCGGTGTTTCAGGCTGCAGTCACAAACACCCGCCCACCGTGTCCTGAAGGTTCACACCCCCAGCCTCACACCCCCCCCCCCCCCCGGAACGCGACCACCCGCAGCTCTCCAGGAGGCACGCCGTGACTTCCTGCGGCAAGGAGAACTTCCTGTGGTACCCCCCCCTCCCCCCCGCCCCCCCCCCCTCCCCAGACCTTCTCCGGGTTAATCCTCTCAGCTCCTCGTTAATAGCTCCCTTTCGCGGGACCGGCCAATCGGAAGCGCTCCTTTTCGCGAGGCGGCCAATCAGACGACGGCGGCGTCTCCGGCGGCACAGCCACAGCCACAGGCTATTAGGGAGCGCTGAGGCGAGTCACCGCTGTGATTAATTAAGGAAGCATCCCTGTCGTGGCATTATTACCATTAGGATTACCATAATTATTATAATTAACATTATCATTACCGCTCTGACACCACCCACGCCCCCACCCCCCCCCTTCCCCCCCACCCCGACCCAAATGGATTTATACTCGCAAACAGCCGTCCTCCATCTTTATTATCTCGCAGGCACGGGCCAAAAGTTAATCATCGCAATAAAAGTCAGCGGCCCGGTTCTCAGAAGGAAGGAACTTCAGGATGGCGGAACAGGACGAGCTGATCGATCGATCGATCGACCAATCAATCAATCAATCAACCTTCATTTAAAACTCGGAGAACACATTAAGGGAAAGAGCCTCAGTTCCAACGGTGCCAAGAAACAACAAAAAAAAAAAGCGGCAATAATTAAACAAATTGAACTGAATTAGAATTTATAAAATAAAAGTGAGCATTTGTTAAAAAAACGTGTACCATCAAGTGAAGACGATTTAAAGTCTGTTCCTGAACTTGCCCCAACAGCAGCAGTGTGTCTATTTTCAAAGCGCACTTTACGCAGTTAAAGTGTGTGAAGCGTAGAAGCGAAACTCACATTTGACACATTGCCCATTCGTACAACAGATTGCATTTCACAAAGGCGTTCAATTCAGCCGCTGGCGTCGTTAGAAAAGCCAGGAAGCGCGAGCGGAGGTTCCAGCCGCCGGACAGCTAGCCACTGAGCCGCTACACGCTGGTGCGGATCGAGTCTTTCCTCTCGCAGGAAGATTAATGGCGTTCTGCGGCGCCCCTCTCAGGGGTAACTTCAGCAACGCGCGTTAAAAAGGGAGGAGAGACGAAAACGAGCCCTGATGCTGCTCTTATCACGATCCGCAACACGCCCAAGCCTTGCTTTTTTTTCCTCTTTCTTTCTTCGTTAAACGGACAAATTCTTTCGCCATTCCGCTTGGGCAAACGCTGCCGCAAGCAGTTAGCGGCGGCGGAGTCCGTCCGCGTCCCCGGAAAACGTCGCGTGGCCGGCGGGATCGAAACGACGAGGGCAAATCCTCCCCCTAGTCATTAAGACGGGGGGGGGCAGCGCCCGTAACAAAAAACAGGCCGAACGCGGGACGGGATTAGACTTCCCTAATAGCTGCAGAGGCCACAGTAATCAGCGGAAGCTATTCTGCAACATTCATAACACGCACCTTCCTTAATGAACACAGTGTCTTAATGAGCTGAAGTCTGAATGTTTCCTCAAAACGACTGAATCGGCAAAAAAAATAATTCACGATCAAAAACATGTTGCCAGTATGGAGGCCTAGAAAAAATAATTATTCCTTGGTTAATTATGAAATCCAAAAAACGATTCTTGTTTTTGGGACAAGACAACAGAAACACACAACAAACTCTCCGTTGCTAACTAACCCTAAAAAAACTCAGAAAGCCCACAGAGGTAAGGGCGTGGCTGGCACTGAAAAAAAAAGAAAGAAAAGTCAGGTATACAATGTTCAAGGATGCCTACCCTGCAAGGCTGGAGTGCATGGCGCAAAGACACAGGATGTCCTTGTCTTTAGACTGGCACAGCGTTCGTTGAGTTACTGCTGGTTTAATGTTTTGGCCATTTTAAAGATTAAGTTTAAAGTTTAAAGATGCATTTCCTGCCAATATAGCATCTTGAATAGGGAGAGGGGGAGAGAGGGAATTAATGAGAGCGGGAGAGAAGATTAGAGGGGGAGAGAAGCCAAGCAGAAGAAAATTATGAAGGGAGGGAGGGAGGGATGGACAGAGACAGATTTTAATGACCCCCATCCACAGCTCACACCCCCAAGCCAAATATTTTACTGGATGCACTCAGTGTTGCAGGTCAAAGAAGGCACATTTCTCCTGGAGTCCTATACACCTGCTCTCTTACACACCTGTTCTCTTACACACACGCACACACCACATACACACACCCACACACATCCCACATGCACACACATGGTCACAGACTCTCTCTCACACACACACCCCACATGTGCACACATGCGCACACACTCCCTACACACGCACACACGCTCCCTACGTGCGCACATATACACACACACACACACACACACACACACACACACACACAAAGCCATTAAACCTGGAAGAACCCAGGGGTGGGACTACTGGCGTGCATTACAATGCTTTTGCTGTGTATGATTTTTTTTTTTTTGTCTTTACATGTATTTTCCATTATTGCTTTACCTGACACCCCCCCTCCCATGAGCGTATTTTGGGCCCTCCATTGTTCCATTATAAACTCTTCCACAGGAAGTCTGGCAATAGGAACCCCCTCCGCAGGCTTAATTGTTGGTCTCGCGCCTTAGCATAGACCACCAGGGGAGTTGCGTGGGAAAAAAAAGGTAACACTCTTCCGGAACATTCTTCGCTTTCCAACCCTCCGACCACGCAAATGCACGGAACGACTCAAACGCGCCGACTTTCTTCCCGAGCTCAGCAATAACCCCCCGCCTCAAAAGAGGAGCCAGAGAGGCTTCTGGGTAATTAGCGAAATCTCTGAAGGCCCCATTTCTCCGTATTAGCGCGGCACAGCTTAAGCAGACCGGGCACTTCTGCCCCCCCTGAGTAAGCGCGGCCGGTTCGGTTTCCGATCGCCCCTGCCGATAATCAGATCTGGGCCGGCGGTATTGACCGTAAGAAGAGTGTTTGTGGTGGTCCTGTCGCCTGGAATCGACCAATCAGAGTCCTCCAGGAGATCTTTCTGAAGCTCTGCAATAAATCGGGCTGACGGCCAACTCCCACTTCTAGGAAATGCTTGTTCCTTTCGAGGAATGATGAGTTTCAGGTTTTTAAAAAAGCGAGATCCAAAGCAAGATCTCTTCGGGAACTTCATGGGGGAAGGGGGGTGGAAGGGTAAGGGGGGGGGGGGTGTAGATGACATGAATGGACAGAGGGGCGAGGGTCGTTTTCTCCTCTGTACCTGACTGTTTCTGAACCTCCCCCCCCCCATGAATTTTCATCCTTAGTGGCAGACCAATCAGACGGGCCCTTCCAGGTCAACCCCTTCAGAGCCACCTTAAATAACTCTTCCACCGCGCCGCCTTAAATAACTGCCGTTTCACCAGAAGATTGGCATGAACCTGAATGAGGTCAAACCACACATAGACTGAGCCTGAGCTATAGACCACTGCACAGAGAGAGAAAAAGAGAGAGCGAGACAGACAGATGGATGATAGGTAGAAAAACAGTCAGACAGATAGGGAGAGACTGAAATAAAGAGAGACAAATAGGGGGAGAGAAAGGCAGCCAGACAGACGGATAGATGGACGGATGATAGATAGACAGGAAGACAGACAGACAGATAAGCAGAGCGAGGGATAGAGAGAGAGAGAGATAGATACAGAGGTGTGGCCAGTTCCTCCAGTCCTGTGCTGGTTTAAGGTAATGCATGGAGTGCATCTGCTTGGGAAATTAGGCAGTAATTGCAGTCATTTTCTAACTAAATGAGGCAGCAAACATAGCGATGCCCTGATTAGCCGTTGAGGTGGGGAAAGGACGGGGGGGAGGTGGGGATAGAGGGAGGAAGGGGAGAAGGGGACGGGGGGGGGGACGGGGGGGGGGGCGCTCATTAAAAAGGCGATCACGGCGGGATTCATCAAACAGACCTCCGAGAACGTTCGCGGCTCAGAGAGAAATCCCGTTCTTTGAGTCCCCAGGGCCTCAGCCGAACCGGTCCCTGCTCAGGGAGAGAGTCAGGGACGAGCGGAGAAATGAAAGAGGTGACAAAAGTAAGCACTTCAAACCCAGGGGACGGAGGAGGGGAACGTGCGCTGTTTTTCGCCGAAGTCAGCACTTTCTGAAAGTCCGGCTCAACGCGGAACGGTCGCCGTGGGAAACGCTGAAGCGGCAACTTGAGATCAACGGGGGCGAAGGTGCACGCGCACACGCGTGTTGCGTGTGTGTGTGTGTGTGTGCGTGCGTGTGTGTGCGTGTGTATGCTGCAACGCTGTGCGGATGGCCGGCCGGCCACAGTGCGGAAACGCCTGAGCGTAAATAAAGCCAGCCCGTCGATGATTCTGCAGCTGATCATTTAACCAGGCCAGAGTGAGGCTCTCTCATAAATAAATAATAACAATAATACATAACTGCTGACACAGCAGAAAACCCCAGCGTGTGTGAGGGTGTGTGTGTGTGTGTGTGCGCGTGTGTGTGGGCGTGTGCGCATACGGCATGCGGCAACACGTACTGAGTGCCTCACATCGAGTAACACTTTGTAACGTCCGTTTTACGGTTGGCTGAATTTTTAAGAGCAACAGGAATGCGGTGGAAGTGTCAGGCTCAAAAAAAAGAAGTCTTCTGTGAGCCTCCTTTTGTTTTATGACTTTCAACGGATCATTTTCTGGAGTGAAACGGGTGATTAGAGCTCGACAGAGACTCAGGACCTCCGTAGACTCTCTCTGCTCTCTGCGTAATAATAAAGGAAGCAAGTCGAGATGCCTTCTACGTCAATAAAACCCGTTGCGTTTTTTCCTTCTCAAGCGGGCACCGTGCTGGCGTAGCTCTGCGATGAGTGAGGTAACCCGCCGGCGGGTTCGCGGCTGTGCCGTAAGGTGACGCGCGGAAGCTTTGGCACCGCCGATGTCTCCATTCAAGGCCCCCCGAAAAGTAATTACGGTTACCCGGCGACGTTCCTGAGAAACGCTCCCAACGGGGCGTCGCTGACGGATTACCCTCCTCATCATCGCTCTCAGATTAAAAAACGCGGACAAGGGGAAAAATATCACTTTTTTTTTTAAAGCGGTTGAAAAACTTGGGGAGTAAGTCTGGGAAATCGATAGCTCTCCATCTTTTTCTGAGCCGCAGACGGATCCCAGTGACCCTGGGTCCATAAAACTCCCTCAATGACAGTCATGAATCAAGACACTTTTTCTGATGGAGCGATTAATCCCATTTACCCTTGGGTTTGCTCAGGGAACGTGATCTATCAATGTATCAATGAGAAAATAACAGAGTAGCAGGCCAAAGATTACTCTCCTGTATCCACTGCAGAGCTGGAACCAGGCTGGCTCATTACAGCCCTTTCCCACTGTAGAGCTGGAACCAGGCTGGGAAAGGGCTATAATGAGCCAGCCTGGTTCCAGCTCTACAGTGGGAAAGGGGTATAATGAGCCAGCCTGGTTCCAGCTCTACAGTGGGAAAGGGGTATAATGAGCCAGCCTGGTTCCAGCTCTACAGTGGGAAAGGGATATCAGAGCCAGCCTGTGTGATTTCACACTGTGTGATGCCGTAATGGGGTCTCCATCCTGAGCCATAATGGCGGCTCCATCCTGAGCCATAATGGGGTCTCCATCCTGAGCCATAATGGCGGCTCCATCCTGAGCCGTAATGGGGTCTCCATGCTGAGCCGTAATGGAGGCTCTTACCGCGCAACGCCCCGGGGGTCTCATGAATCACACGCTGACATTTCATAAATTCAGCCCCGGAACCCTCCGGCAAAATCCCCTCTCAATGAAGCGGGAGGGGGGCCTTCCAGAGAGGAAAATATAATGGATCTAAAACATTTTTTGTTTGTTTTTTAATGGTGAACCTTCACTCCTCCCTCTGTACAGTGACTTGCTCTACCTGAAAAAATGATTTTGATGCAAAAAATTACAAAAATTTCAAAAACTAAAAAACTAAAACTATATGCAGCTTCCATTTTGCTTTCTTTTGGTTACATTACAAAATAAATAGCCAAAAATCAGTAAAGAAATAACAAAAAAACTTATTCATTGGGAGGAAGTTTGGAGAGCTTTAGGGGGCTATCGGTATTTAACTGTTTGAGGTGAAAGGTCACAAACATGCGTTTAGAATGTTCCTAACTGAACATTCTAATGCTGATGTAACAGTCAGTACTGGCAACTGAAAGCAACAGAGTTGTAGAACACTGACTCAGAAGTTTGAAAAAACTCCAAAAAACCTACTCTTCAAAGGATTTCGGATAGTAGGCGTGTTGCTTTCTCTCTCTCTCCTTCTTTTCCCCAGCCTCTCCTGCCCTAACCCCCCCCCCCCCCATGGCTTCCTTGCACAGCCTGCCCAGATTATAATAATCACGTTGGTGATTCCGGGTCTTTTATCTCTGTTTACTGAAGGGCTTTGCGGCTCTCTGGAAAACCTACCGGGCCCTCCAGGAGGTCCTTGGCATCCTGGGGGCCGGCCTTAAGCGTGCCGCTAATAAACAAAATCCCGCCTCTGCTGAGTCAGCAGAATTCCAAGCCGCTGCCGCCCGGTTCAGGACCACCGGTTTTCCCTGAAAATGAAATTTGGGGGGGGGGGGGCTGGTGGGTGGTAGGTGGGGGAGGCAGCAGGACTTTAATTCAGATTAAATTCCTTAATTCAGATTAAATTCCTTAATTCACATTATCATTCACTTCAGTCTCCACCGCAGCTGGTCACTGTACAACTACAACAACAGTCTGTGCAACAGTCTGTCACGACTAAAAATTCCCCTCGCAAATAAATGTTGCAGAATTTTGACTTTTTTTTTTTTTTTTTTACGAATGCAGAAGAGGCACGTTCTAACTGCGCATGAAGACGCTCGTTAACAGATCACTCCTGTGAAGGAAATACGGCACAGCCTCGAGATTTATTTCATTCAGCAGGGGCGAGCGGAGGGGAAGCTCCGTAGATCTTTACGACTTCTGTTTACAGCTGACTGGGTCCGGAGCGTCTCCACTGTGACTCGACAGGAACGCACAAATCCATGCAGATGGCAGCTTAACAGCACACCCCAGAAGGAGACCATAGAGCCATGAGCTTATGTGCCCCCCCGGGGGGGACCGGGGGGGGGGCACATAAATCCGTGCAGCACGTTAGCTGCTGAATGCTTCCATCCACCTGTAGGGGAGGCTATCTCCAGCTGATCAGGTCCAATGGAAAGATGACACAACACATTTTTCATCAGATTATCTTTCTTGCTTGCCTTTTCCCCTGCTAATGCCTCTTACCACTTAGGCCCTCTCATGAACCAAAAATACCTAATCAACAGCATATGGTAATATATTTATATATAACTAACTGTAACCGATAGAGTCTCCATAATATGCTGTCACAAGTTACACCAGATACCACAAACTCCACACAAAATTGCTGTCTTCATAAGTTAGAGGTCAGAGTCAGTTTTAGAGAAAAATGACTTTTCTTTTTCTTTAAAAGGTGCAATTTTGAAGAGTAATCTGTATCTGACCTCAGCAGCTGCTGACCCTGTCATCAGTATGTCAGTTAAGGACAAAAACACCCCCCAGGGGTCCCCCCCCCCCTCCGTTTGGACTGCATCTCAGATCGTCTAGCGGGTGTAAAAACCAATCAGCTTCGAGGGGGCTGTCCTGGAGCGGCCAATGGGCTTCTGCGGAGCCTGGAACCCGCGGCAGCCGCGAGCCCACAGCTCCTGGAACAACGCGGAGGAATCGCGGGGCTGCTGGGTAGCTGCCTTCCGCGAAACAAACACATTTCCATTAAAGTCATAATCGCTTTTGGCACCTAAAATTTGCGCTGATTAATGACAAGCTGGCCTGTATTGCCCTGAGGGAAGACTCAAGCATATTCACCCATTCAGAGTCATCACTCTGTGCCTAACAGGGTTGGAGAGAACGTGTGTGTGTGTGTGTGTGAGAGAGAGAGAGAGGGAGAGAATCCCTGGCACAACAGACATCATCATCTGAATAATTCCATTCAAGGCAAAGCAAACAGAAGAGAGCCTGCTGTGCTTTTTGCCCCCGCTGGCCCGAGGTGTCAATCAAAGCTAGCGAGCAGCGCTAACGTGACCCAGGGACCAGAAGAAGGCTTTCTGATAAAAGTAAAGGATAAATCTCGCTCTCTTCCTGTGAGAAACAGGGATGAGAGAAAGAGGGAGAGAGAGAAAAAGAGAGGGAGGAAAGGAGAGAGGGAAGGGAGAGGAAGAGAGAAAGAGGGAAGAAAGAGATTAAGGAGAGAGAGAGTGAGAGGGAGGGACAGAAAGAGAGGGAAGGAGGGAGAGAGAGAAGTGGGCCAGAAGAAGTTTGAGGATTGTTCCTGTTGTAAACTGCTTTGGCAAAACTGGATAACTCTGTCACTCCAACTCTTGAGAGAAAGAGAAAAAGCTGGACTGACCTGTGGCCCCTGGGGCCCCAACTTGTGGCCCCGACCTGTGGCGCCTACCCTCACTCCAGGTGGGAAAGAACGTTCTTTCACATACATTCCGTCCATCCAACTGGATATTTACGCAAGCCTCTCAGGTACTGGGACCTCGCTCAACGGCAGCGCTCCAGAGCGCTAACCGCTACGCTACACGGCACCGCCCATTTCCTCTCCCCCCCGAAAAACAACAACAAACACGGGCGGGTTCTGCTGCGTCAGACGGGCCAGAGACCCGGGCGCCATACATTAAGGTAATTGCGTTAGAAAAGTTCCAGAAATCAAAAGGGAAAAATGCTAAACGTCACTCAGGATCAAATAAGGTTGATTATGGTAAACGGCACATCTTATTTAAGCCTCAAAATAACCTTGGCCAAGTATGAGGCTCAAAGGGAAAGCCAAAAGAGCTTTTTGTGCTATTAAGGAGGAAATAAAGAACTCTGACATCTCAGTTAGAATTTGGCTCCCATCCCCAAACCGGCGATTCAGTCAACCGCACCTCATGACAGTTAAACAATTTGTTACAAACTGGGAAAACATCCAGCTGGATCGCTGTATTCACAATGTTATTGGCGTTACACAAACTGTTGCACTTGTACAATAAATGGAAAAAAAAAATATTAATAGGAGGGCCCAATTACTCTGGCTGTTAATAATTAATTTTGAAAGGAGATCTGAACCCTGAGGAAACTCACGCAGCAGCTAAGCCAGAGCAGGCGCACATACATTCTCATTTACGGCAAGAAAGCAGCCCCAAGACACTGGAAAAATAAGAAAACAGCCAATTACATAACAACGCAAGCCACCAGGTCCCAGGTATACCATCACCACGTTAAAATTAATATGCACACAACTGAAATGAAAACGCATAATTATTGCTACTGGCCCTCAAACCTAAAAAAAAATAAAATAAAATAAAATGATAAATAAGAAATGCTGATGATTTTCAGGCTCTACTGAACAGAGTCAGGGGAACAGGACGAGCTGACGGGGGTTGAGCTGTCTGTCCAAAAATCCCCCGCCTTAGAGCCCTTTATTTTGACTGATCGCTGTCGGCCAGATGTCACACCAATAAAGCACTTCAAATTAAACTGGAGAGAGAGAGAGAGAGCGAGATGGAGAGGGGGAGAGAGAGAGAGAGAGAGAGGAGGGAAGAGAGAGAGAGAGGAGGGAGAGAGAGAGAGAGGAGAGAGACAGAAGAGGGAGAGAGAGGAGAGAGACAGAAAGAGGAGAGAGAGACAAAGAGAAAGGGAGAGGAAGGATAGAGAGAGAGAGGAGAGGGAGAGGGGGGAGAGAGAGAGGGGGAGAGAGACAGAAAGAGAGAGAGGAAGAGACAAAGAGAAAGGGAGAGGAGGGATAGAGAGAGAGAGGGAGAGGGGGGAGAGAGAAAGAGAGAGAAACTGTACAGTACAGCCTCCAGTCATTCGAACATGTCATTTAATCAAATGTCTCGGAGTCTTTTAGCCCACCGGGAAGGAACTGAAACGAGATTAACGAGACCAATAAAAGAGGATTCCTCAGCACGATTCCTTCACAATCACTTCCAGAGCTCCCCTTCACCGGCTACAGCCTGCGAGCTCTGCGGTGAAATACGACATGCAGGAAGTGGAGACAAAAAAAAAAAAAAAACCCCCACAAAACAAAACACCCCCAATGAGATGAGCTACAATTAGACCATACGGCTCCCCAGATCCCAGAGAAAAATCAACTCTAATTGACGCAGGAGAAGAAAACCTCAATTATTTACTTACTTATGTGCGGATACTGAAAACCTCGCTGTTGTTTTCAGGATAAAAGACAATTACTGTGCGCTTTGAGCCACTGAATAGCCGCACACAAATTAAGCTGCAGGGTACTTTTAAATAGCTATTGTTGCCCACGGCTAAATACTATGACGACCAAAATATTTAGCGCTGTACTGAAGTGGCATCGGTTGCCATGAGCAGATCTGAAAGGCCTCACGAGCGCGAACATGTTGTTAAAGTGGAACATGAGCTACATCGGCCAATCAGGATAGAAAATGTCACACAGACACGCGTCTATGGGGGGGGGGGGGGGGGTTCTTGCAATTCTTTGGGGGTGGAATGCCAGCACAGAACTTTCCGGGAGTCAGAATGTCGCTCTGCTTGGCTGGCCACTCCTCCGCTCCCTTCCCAGTCGCTAAATGTTACATCACTCACTGCTAGAAGCAGGGATGACTCCACTCTGGCCACTGTGTGAGCCTACACACACACACTCACCCTCTCTCACACACACACACTCTCTCTCTCTCTCTCTCTCTCTCACACACACATACACACACACTCTCACTCTCTCTCACACACACACACACACACACACACACCCTCTCTCACACACACACTCTCACTCTCTCTCACACACACACACACTCTCTCTCTCTCACACACACACACACACTCACACTCTCTCTCTCTCACACACACATACACACACACTCTCACTCTCTCTCACACAAACACACACACACACACTCTCTCACTCTCACTCTCTCTCACACACACACACTCTCTCACACACACACATCACTCTCTCACATCACACACACACCACACACACTCCCTCACACACACACACACACACACACACAAACACACGCACATGCTCACACAAGCTCACACACGCCTTGCTAACTTCAGACTGCTCATTCACAATTCCCAAAATGTCTGGAGTGGGGTGGGGGGGGGGGTGAGGGGGAGTGTGTGGGCAAAGAATTTAATTTTACCTCTCTTTGAGTTGACCAAACGGAGAAATCTTTGAACTTCGATCCCTTTTGAAGGGCGCCGTTGGAAAGTAAATCTGGGAGTTATTCAAAAGCGCTGGTATCGCAGAGAACCAGGCGTCGCGTGGCGCGAGTGAGAGAGGCGTGCTTCATCAAGATACGAACAATCGCTCTCGCAGGCGAGAGAGGGTGCCGCCTTTGTGCTATTTCAGCGGGAAAACACTGCACAAGGGTTTCATTTGGGATTTTCTGGTTGCCACGGTTTCCAGAAAAGCCTCTCTCACAGAGATACTTACGGGCACCGATCGCAATCGGGGGAAGAATCGATTCAACATGCGCCGACAGGAGAAGGGTACTTTGTTTTATAATAAACAGACATAATAAATGTGAGCACACATACACACACAGACGCAGGCAAGCACACGCACGCACGCACTCTCACATACATGCGCGCACACACACACACACACACACATGCACACAGACACACATACACACTTACTGAGCCCAGCTTCTGCAGGTGAACTAGGGCTGAAGACAATGGACTGACAGGCCTCCTCAGTGTAACCAGCTTTGAGGAGGCGTGCCTGCACAAAGCGAAATCTGCTCCCACAAGGCACCCGACAACAACGGCCCAAACTCAAGAAGCTCCTCCACCCCAACACGTAAAAAAGTGCGGGAGAGCAACGGCCTGAAAGGCATCTTTAATAATACAATTAAAATGCGTTAAGAGCAGCTACACAAAATGATCAGCAGTTTGAACACGCCTCCGGTCGCCCAGACGCAATCAGGGCCAACGAAACAGGGATGGGACGATGATGTCATCGCAACAGAACACCTCGATGGTGACCACCTTTGCTAAAAAAGGAGCTCCACCAATCACAAGCCGCGCTGGGAAGGTGACATTTGAAATGAACCGTCTTACTGTATGCCTACTTAACTGTACCTGCTTCCAGTAACAGACGCTCCAATTTCCATTATTTGATTATTATTTATTTGAGGCAACACGATGGCGAAGAGGAACTCCTGCTGAGGCCGGGCTTTTGGGCAGGGAGCAGGAGAGCCTGGGATCTGGAACAGCTCTTTGAAAGTCGAGGGTTGAGCGAGAGAACATTCGGAAGGGGGCAACACGCCAGACGCGCACCTCCGGAGAACCGCTAACCGCCCAGGGAACTGCTGCCGACCTCCCGGGAACGCGCTAACGCTCCCACGGGAACTGTACCGCTAACCACTCCACGGGAACGCGCTAACCGCTCCACGGGAACGTGCTAACCGCTAACCGCTCCACGGGAACGCGCTAACCGCTCCACGGGAACGCGCTAACCGCCCCGCCCTCCTGTGGAGGGCCGTCGCTCGTTCGCGGCACGCGCGCGTTACCCCTAAAACGGGCCCCGCTTGATATTTCCGGCAAAGAATCCCTCACTCGGAATGACACTTTCATACCCCCTCCGCCATCTTTAATAAGGAGCCTTTTATTAAAAAACGCTTTTAATGTGCGGCGCAATCACATCGATCACACAAAGGGGACGCGTTTTTAAAAACGTATTTAATATTTCGCCGAGAAGCGCCCGTTACGTGTTTCAGAAGATGCCCCGGGCACCTGGAGAACCTGCTGAGAATTCGTCTTTGTTCTGCGATTCTTTTGTTGAAGATGAACAAAAAAAAAAGCAGGGTAGAAAAACATCGCATGAAAGAGAAACCGAGCTTTCGCACTTGGCTTTCAGTTTTTCTGAACAGAGACAGTTTAACAGAACAGCTAATTTCACCTTTTAGTTTTAACCTTTGGTGCCACCGGAAGGGTCAGATCTCATTGTTATGTAACCCTCATACATGTACAAGTACAATCAGATAAGACCCCCGGAAAAATGGAAACCATTACGAAGCACAAGTCGAAAATGAATTTGAAGTTCAATTTAAATACATGAAGAACAGCATATTTATAGCACATTGGGTGGCTCTAACAATGACACTGACCAATCAGCAAATTGCAGAGAGCAGGAGAACGGAGAGTTCTAACACAATCACTGGAATGGGCGTGAGAGTCCGCAGTGCTCATTCACCGGTCCAGCATTAATATACACTATCATATTTTATCAGATACCAGATCACCATAGATCACCAGCATGCGTAACCAGCTGACCCACAAGAGGCCAGACCGCGGAGGTCGGTCCGTTTGGGACCCACAAGAGGCCAGACCGCGGAGGTCGGTCCGTTTGGGACCCTCAAGAGGCCAGACCACGGAGTCCGGTCCGTTTGGGACCCACAAGAGGCCAGCCCGTGCAGTCCGGTCCGTTTGGGACCCTCAAGAGGCCAGACCACGGAGGTCGGTCCGTTTGGGACCCTCAAGAGGCCAGACCGCGGAGTCCAGTCTGTTTGGGCCCCTCTGGGCCCCCTTCTGGCCCCCCTTCAGGGCCGCAGTCTGCCAGCCGACGGGCAACTTTCTCCCGCCTCAGGATTTGAAATAACGGAAGAGGATGAAGAAGATGAAGAAAGAGAGGAAGAAAGGAGAGGAAGAGGAAGAAAAATGAAACGAAGAGGACAAGGGAGAGGAAGGAGGAATAAGAGGAAGATAAAAAAGGAAGAAGAAGAACAAGAACAAGAAGAAAAAGAAGAAGAGACGACCGTTCGGTGCACTGTTGGTTTCCGGATCTCCCGGTCCACCTGTCAGCCTCTCCTCTGCAGCACGCGCGCCTGCACTCGTACAGATTCAGAGCGGAAGGATTACCGCCCGGCTTCCTGTCACAATCAATTAGGCCTGGCTAACAGAGCGTGTCCCCCCCCCCCCCAGATCAACGACAGGTCGCTACACTCGCTGGAACTCCCCAAAAGACAGCGGAGTCTTCATCCAGTGCCAGGCGGGAACTCTGATTATAGAGTGGTTACCAGACCTGGATCCAACAACCGTGAAGAAGACGCCCACAGACGTCTGAGAATGTTCACGTCAACTACGCAAAAAAACCCCACCGTCGTACGAAAGAAGAATTTTCTGAAAACGCGTCTATTTTAAAAATCGGGTCGGTAATCCGCGGCAATTGTGCGGCCGTCTGAAGCGTTTCGGGTAATTGTTTGAGATGGGGTCTGGCGCTTACTGATAAAACACACGCTTGCCAGAACATGAATTGTGTGTCAACAACAAAAAAATAAAAAAATCAGTTTCCTGTTCTGCTTTCCAAAACCTCCCTGTAATGTTTGAGAAGCTGCAGGGAGGGTGAAGTGGCCCTGCAGGGGAAGGGAGAGGACTGTGGAAGTGTAAATCTCCGTCTGCATGCGCTCTGAAGGTTAATATACTGCAGACTCGTCAAAACCCAAAATTATTTACACGCTGTAATTACAAAAAGAACAACAAACAACGATAAAATAAAATGAGTGACAAGTAACATAAACATATGCATGATGTTCATTTGACAGACCATGCGCGCGCGCACACACACACACAGACACATAGACAGACAGAGACACACAGACACACATAGCACAGACACATAGACAGACAGACAGAGACACACACACACACACACACACACAGACACATAGACAGACAGAGACACACAGGCACACACACATAGACAGACAGACAGACAGACAGAGACACACAGACACACACACACACAGACACATAGACAGACAAACGCACACAGACACAGACAGACAGGCAGACAAACACACACAGACAGAAATGATGAGTGTAATATATCAGAACGTGGGGGGGGGGGGGGGGCTGCCACTTTGGACGCAGTCCGAGCACTACGAGCACATTCCCATTCCAGTAATTACCAAATGCGCTTCTCTGTCACCTGCGCAGATCGTTAATCACACTCAGTAAACGACTGGGCCCCGAGCAGCTCCACCAGAGCTGGTCTCTCTCTCTTTCTCTCCTTCCCTCCCTCCCTCCCTCCTTCCACTCCACCCCGCACCACTCCCTCCTTTCCCGCCCCCCCCCCCCCCGCCGCAGTCCACCCTCCCCCCCCCACAACCACGCCCCACCCCCTTCGGTCTGACACTCGTTTCTCATGTGTGACACGAGCACCTAATTACTCTGAGTGTACTCGGCTAATTGCGCGAGACGGCCGGCGACAGCCAATCGGCTCGGAGGGCGGCCCCCTTCGGAAGATAACAGGACAGGAAGTGACTTTCAGTCGGAGCCGGAGGCCAGACAGACAAACAGCACAAGAAAAAAAAATATATAAAAAACACTCACATAATATCACTGTCCAAAATCATTCATTAATAAAAATATATATATATACACCCAGGAATATAAGCTCACCAAAAAACAATATAATCATTGTTTTATGTCATATTTTTCATCTCCTCATAATTCATCACTAATGATCAAAAGAGGTCTTGGTCAAGCTCATGTGCGGAACACCAAATGGGGTCAGATTTACCGAACGGGAGCGCGGCCGTGGCGACGCTCCCACACCAGTATGCCAGCGGGCATCGGTCAGGCGCCGGCGCCAGACAGCGGCTCGCTGTAAATCAGCAGCGCGGCGGTCCAGCTGCCCGCCGTTCATCCGTTCAGCAGCCGGTTCCCATGGCGACCGGCCGCTAACGCGCTGAGGTAGCGCCGAGCTGCTAAGCGCTAGCGGAGCGGGCAGCCTGCGTGGGTCTGCTGGCCGGGCATGTTTCAGCAGGTCCTGAGGCGTCTGCCCCAGAGGCTCATGGGAAACGGCGATTGGGAGAGGCTGAGCAATGGAAAAGCCGTGGTCAGGGGGGGCAGGGACTCGCTTCAGTGTGCGTGGGGGACAGGAAACACCCCAAAATAAACGATCTGGTACCTGTGGCCTGATTCAGCTCCTGTCAGGCAGCAGACCCCCTGATAAATTTGGCCAGGAAGCAAACGACACATAATGGCGGATTCCTTCCGCTTAAGGACGAAAACTGAGCTCATCGGAAGCTGCAGTGTACAACTTTTTTTTGCGTGCTACATATTTAGCAATAATGGTACAGACCTGATCACAAACCCAGAGCCTTATACAGTTTATGCAGTGCAGTCTGTAAGTACTTGGACAGTGACAGAATTGTTGTTATTTTGGCTCTGTACTCCAGCGCACAAGGTTTGAAATAAAACAGTGGGCACGAGGTCAAAGTACAGATGGCGAGCCTTAATTAGAGGGTACATACATCCGTATCGGGTGATCTGTGTAGGAATTACAGCCCTTTTTATACATCCCACCACCGCTTTCCCTGGAGTAGAGAACCAAAACAACAAAACTGTGTCAGATACATGTGTATATATATATATATACAAACGAAAACAACAGAAACAGAAATCTCTTCGTGCCTTTTTAGCATTCTATGCAGGGCGTAGGCCTTCACACGTCTGTGCGCATTAACACCGAACGTCCGCTTCGCCACCGTAAACACCCTCGTCCCGCGGAGCCGATCGAAGACGACGGGACATCGATTCGGCCCGCGGAATTTCCCAGGAGCACCGGCGCGCGGCTCCCGTGATTCCGTCCAGGGGCGGCGCGGACGAGGAAACGCCGCGGCGGGATCGCGGAGCTCGTCCGCGGGCGGAATCCCGCGCCCCGCTTCCCTGGTTACGCTCTCCGGGCCCCCTGCTCGGCGACGGCGGGGTCCCGCCTCCCGTTTCCATGTGAACGGCTCGGGCGGGCTTCATTAAAAAAACTAATTACGCGCGAGAAGACGGGAGGTGACTGGCGCGTCTTTTAAGGCCACGCTCCCGCGGCAGGCCGCCAGAGGAGGGGCCGACCCCCGTTTCAATTTCGCGGAAACGTTGCTAACGGCAACGACAGCCTCCGAGAATCAAGACAGAAGAACGCCGAAATGATCCCTCTTCCCCTGAATTTTCATGAGTGCTGGCAAGAGTCAAAGTGGAGAGGACCCCAACTTACATCTAATTACATGACATTAGAAAGTCCCTCTATCTCTACATCTCTCTCTCTCTCTTTGTCTAGCTCTCTCTCTCTATGTCTCTCTCCCTCTCTCTCTTCCTCTCTCTATCTCTCTCTCTCTCTCACTTAATTGAGACAGGTTAGTTACTGTCATTGATTTACCAGCTGAAGAACTACCTGTTAGTCGCTCACACTAGATGAGACAGTTAAAGGATTACATTTATCTACTGGTCTCTCAGGAAGATGACACCGGTTATTTGGGGGTGGGGGGGTGGGGGTATTACCTGGCAGGGAATTCCACCTGCCGATCTCGCTCAGGGCAGGTGAGGCCAGTTACAGAGCGGGTGAATCGGAAAAAAACACACCCCTGTGCTAAACTCAGAGGAGCTGATGTAAGGACCCATGTTGACTGGATCCCAAAATCTTTCAGCTATCCGGCAAGTTCCGTGGCGTGCGGACGGGGCACCGTCTTTTACTCAAATTCTGTTTCTTGAATAACCCTCCGCTATCAGAGGCTAATCTGATGTTATGTCAGGACGATGAGAAGTTGAACAGCGGAATCTTAAAAGCTCCGTTTCCTCCGCCCACACACCTGACTGACACCTGTCCGTTTCCTTTTTCAATAAGCTCACACATACCTGGGTGTAATCTGCAGTCTGACAGGAGGATAAGATCCTTCAGCAGGGGAGTGTTAAAGATAAGAAGGGGAGGGGGAGGGGAAGGGGAAGGGAGGGGGGGGTAAATTATAGATCTTTTTTTTTAAGATGGAAACACAAGATGTCCTAGGGGGAGAAAATGGATTTTTGGCAAAGTGGTGGTGGCGTGGGTGGGCATGGTTCTGCGGTGGTGTGGTTACATGCGGACGCACACACACACACACACGCACACACACACAAAAACAATTTTGCTTATGAACACAATTTACTGGGGAGAAAAAAACAGACAGACAGACAGAAGGATTAGATTTGACACTGAGACAGCTCTCAGAAATGGCACCTCCTCTCCTCCTCTGTCTGTCGCTCCCTCCTTCAACCCCGCATTTTTCTTCCCCTAACTCCTGAAATGTATTTATTCATTTTTCTTTTTGCTGATCAATGTCAATCACAAACGGTCTTTCCAGTTTTGTGTTAAAGGATAAAAGAGGACAGAAAGATGCATTACTCACTGACAGAATGAGAACAAAATGCAATCCGCTCGCTCGACAGAGATAAGACCGGCAAAAACGAAAATTCGCGCTCGTCGGAAACCCAAAACAAGCTAGCGCGAAGAACGACATCCAACAGACCCTCAAAGGGGAATCAGCACCGCAGAGCAGATCTACTTTAGAGATGACAACCCTTCAAGTTTAATTATTGAGATATATCTGGGTATTTTTTTTATTTTCTTGATATTCACGTCGCTAGAATTTTATAGATTGCACTAGTCAAACTGATGTTTACACAGAAAATGATCAGGAAACTTAACAAGTTCCAAGGTTTTGGGATCAAAAAAATATATTCATTAATGCATTGTACATCTGTTGGCCTTCTATGTTTATGTTAGACATTGTTTTTAGGTGGTTACTGTGTGACTGTGGAACAGCAATGCGGTGCAGTTCAGGATGCTAATCCTTAATCGATATTTTCTCAGTTCAGATCAGATCACTTGCTCGGTGAAGGTGGGTCTGAGGTGACAGTGATTAACTGACTCAAAACCGCGAAACGCAGGGAAGTGGCTGAACAGTGCGATGAGTGTCGAATCCATCACAGTTCCAGAACCACTCAGAGAATCTGACCAATAGCCAAGCTGGAAAATCCTTGATGTGCCTCTCACTGCTATAGTCAGGTGACCCTACAGTTAAACTCACACAGGACACAACGGTGTCTCAGCTCTCACAAGATCAGACCATCTGGGTATGAATACCAGCACACTGCCCAGTTGTGTGATAACCCATGCTGTGTCTTGCACCTTCCAGAAAGTGGATGTCTGTAGGGCTACTTCATTTAAAAAAAAAAAAAACAATAAAAAAAACAAACAAACCTAAAAAACTTTGTCAACTTTATCATCGCTACCACGGCATTTTGCAGACAGCCTCTAGCAAAAATGTCTGAATGTACGAGTCCAAGCGTAGTCTAAATGACTAAAACGTATGAGTCAGTCAAAACACTAACAAACACGAACATCAAACAAAAACATTTGGTAGAGAAAACGGGGAAAAACAAATCTGAACTAATCCGAAGGGACCCCTCCTTCTCGCCCATTAGAACGAAAACAAAACCAACGCAGCTAACAGCTCTGGTAATACCTGTCAGAGGAGATAAAGCTGTATCTGAGCAAGAAGCACGTTTAATGGGAATGAAGATAATTTCAGCTAAAAACGGTCGCTTCTCGTAGTCTTCAAACTTTCTATTTGCATTTCTGAGGCCAAAACAACCCAAAACGACCAGACGAGAACGCCAGCAGACTTTTAAGGCAGCAACAGTGTGTGTGCGAGTGTGTGCGTATGTGCGAGCGTGTGTGTGTCTGTGCATGTGTTTATGTTTGCGTGTGTGTGGGGAGGGTGTGCATGTCTGTGCATGTGTTTGTGTATGTGTGTGTGTGTGTGTATGTATGTGCGGGTGTGTGTGTATGTGCGAGTGTGTGTGTGTCTGTGCATGTGTTTATGTTTGTGTGTGTGTGGGGAGGGTGTGCATGTCTGTGCATGTGTTTGTGTATGTGCGTGTGTGTATGGGGAGGGTGTGTGTTTGTGTGTGTGTGTGTGTGTGCGTGCATGTGTGTATGTATGTGTGAGTGTGTGGGTATGTGCGAGTGTGTGTGTGTCTGTGCATGTGTTTATGTTTGTGTATGTGTGGGGAGGGTGTGCGTGTCTGTGCATGTGTTTGTGTGTGTGTGTGTGTGTGTGTGGGGAGGGTGTGTGTGTCTGTGCATGTGTTTGTGTGTGTGTGTATGGGGAGGGTGTGTGTGTCTGTGCATGTGTTTGTGTGCGTGAGACTGTCAGACCTAACCCACAGACATAAAGATAGAAATATGTAATTAAGCACCAACAGGCTCAGAAACAGTGTTTAACAAATTAAACCTAAAGCAAAGTCATCAGTGTCACAGCCAATGGGAGGAGTTGTTACATAATGTATAATAATGCTGACTGTCAAAGCGGGAGAGAAACCAGGGATGCAGCAGATTTCCGGGCACGGTATTAAACGTGACGCAAGTGTGGGGTTTTAATTACTGGATTTTTGGATTTTCGGATTTCGGATTTCGGATTTCTGCAGCGTGGTACCAGCGCTCGGTGATCTGTCAGCCCCCCAGCGGCAGCCAGCTCTGGAACACGTGGAGACGGTTGATGGAAAAGGCCAGTTTCCTCAATGCGTTTGTTTGACTGATGACTGCTTGCGCACGCTTGCCCCTTCTAGTACATTCTTTCACAGCGGGCGACAGCGCATTTGTCATTTGTTTGTGCAAAAGGCTAAGGAGTCTGGCACCATGAGCATAATACCCTATTATAAGTCCTTTTACTTCCAGACTCCTGTCCCAGGGATCCTTGTGCATGCTGGCTTCTGTTCAGGCTGTAATAGGCTTTTCTCACAATGGCCTGCTAACTGAGTCAGGCTTTAAAAGGGGGCTACAATAAGTACATCTGACTGGCTGATTGATTTATTGACTGGCAGGCGACATCACACCTGAGCCCTAATTACCGAATGTGTGCATGGTTGGTTACAGCCTGCGGGGAAAGGGCTTCAAAAAATAAAACTGTCAATACGTCTTCAAAGCGGCATTCTGAGCAGATCAAAGACAAAAGACAAAAAAAATAATTATAAAAATCATGCCGCAAATTCAATTGTGAACAATTAAAGTGTGTGATACAATTCTTCGATGAATTCAAGATGAACTTCTCTCACATTGCAAATCGTTCCACAAAGAATTTCACACAGAAAATATTCTTATATATATATATATTTAAAATTTCACAGGTTACCCCCCCTGCCACACCTTCACGGTCCCCCTGGGGGGCCCCAGAACCCCAGTTTGAGAACCCCCCACCCTCCAAAACCAGCAACCAAAACGAATGACTTTCGCACGGCCATTTTCCTCAGAGGTCAGGGAAGAATCAGCCGTGACAGGCAAGGTCAGCCCCACATTAACAGAACAGGTCAGGGCCGGGGGCGGGGGAAACCCAAACAAGCCCGAGAGGCAGAGCGGATTTGCCAAACCGACATCGAGGGCTTTCGTGCAAATGAAGAACTCTTAACGGTGCGGTTTCAAAAAAAACAGTCGGGGGCGAGAGGAAGACGAAGGACTTCCGAAGAGCTTCCGCCAACGTCACGTCCCACAGCCTTCAGCAGGCTCTCGATCCTCCACGGCAGGAGAGCCGCCAAATCCAGCGACCGCCAACGCCCAGAGCTCTGCGCCGGTTACTATGGGCTGAGTAAGGGTCCCGGCATTCTCCGTCTTACTCTCCCTCTCTCTCTCTGCCTCTCTCCTGCTCCCTCTTTCTCACTCTCCCTATCTCTCTGCATCTCTCGGCCTCTCTCTCGCTCCCTCTTTCTCCCTCTCCCTCCCTCCCTCTCTCTCTCTCTCTCTCTGCATCTCTCCTGCTCCCTCTTTCTCTCTCCCTCTCTCTCTGCCTCTCTCCTGCTCCCTCTTTCTCACTCTCCCTCTCTCTCTCTCTCTCTCTCCCGTCTTAGACACTCACATCCCGATCTACTCAGGAGACTCACGTTTGGTGTCCGTTCGTTTGGCCCGGAAACTTCCGGAAGCAGTCGAGCACCTCGCTCAAAGCCATAGCATCACCGATTAGCACGTCGCCGCCGGTTACCTCACACCGGTCCGACCGCACCCAAAAGGCACTAAAAGTTTGCCGCTGCTGTTTGCGCCCTAAACTGCCCAGAAGGGTCCCCGGGCGCAGGAAGCAGCCAGGAGTCGCTCATAAAAGCTTTTACTGGTCGTAAGCCTCCGATGGGCCACCGTCAAACACCGAGACCCGCCAGAAACACACGGGCCCGGAGGGGCCAGAGAGACCGCTGTAAATCGGCCAATCGCAACGATTGATTTAACCCAAGCACGCGCACACACACACACACACTCCCACACCCTCAGCAGGCCATCGAAATCGAAACGAGACCAGACAATTGGCCTCAGTGATTTAGCCTGGAGTGATGGGGCTGCTGGAAGTGACGCCGCCGACCGCAATGGAAGTGAGAACCAGACGTTGCGTTCTTTCTTTCTTTCTTTCTTCCCTCTGTTCTCCCTCTTCCCCCCCCCCACGAGCGGTTTCGTGCTCCGGTCCGGGTCCAGTGCGCAATGCGGGCCTCGGTCGATGCTCAGGCCCCAACGCCTCTACTCAACACGCAAAGCAACAAAACACCTGTAATGGAATTGTCTTATGGCTCGCTGCGCGGCTAGCTCTGGATATTTATTTTTTATTTATCTATTCTCTGGCGGTGCTCTTCGACAGAGTTACTTTTCCATTTCAGTGCTTTTTTTCCCCCCCTTAGCAGATTCTCCCAAAGAGACTTAAAGAGATTATATTTTTTCCATACAATCCATTTATGCCACCGGATATATTACTGAAGCAATTCGGGTTAAGCAGCCTCGCTCCAGGGTAGGGGCCGGGGCCATGTGCCGCAGCAGTAATTATGGGATGCAGTAGCGCCCGTCTCCACCATGCGGCGCACTGCCGTTCTTTTCGTCCTTTCCTCTTCGTTTGTTTTAAACCGCTTTAAGATAAACTGATTCAGAACCAGAGCTGTTGATTTCAGCCAAAGAAAGGCGCATAATTCCTCCACGCAGCCCCGAAGAGAGAGAGGCAGAAAGTTCTGGAGCTTTGCCAGGATTCCGCGCCACGCCCTGCCGTGTCTTTCACGCTCCCACAACGGAGCCCCAGATCCGCTAATGAAATCCCAACAGCGGCGCAGCTGATAAGGTAAGCAACTTTCCATATTTATTGATTTTTAAAAAAAAATGTATTTAAAAAAAAATGTTTTTTTTTTTTTTTTTTGAAAAATTTATTTTTTAGAAGCGGTCGTTTGGCGGTCAAGAGAGCTTCCTGGAAAAGGCGGTAACCGAGGGCGACGCACTCCAGAGTCTCGCCTCTCGCTCAGTTTCGCAGGCTCGGGGGCCCGACCGCGACACCTCCCAGCTTTCCCGGAGAACAGGCGATGGCCTCGGCGTGACCCGCCGGCGCGACGTGTCGGTGAGTCACTCCTCTTCCTCCCTCAGGTAACCCGCCCTGGCGGACCGCGGAGCTGTCTACTTACGGGCCTGACAACGCTCACAAGCCGGGATCAGTCAAGGTCAGAGCCGCGGGTCTCGGAACCAACAGGTAGAGGGCGCTCTCTTCTAGACTGATCTTTTGAGGCGTTGCGAATGCAGGAGTTGGGGGGAGATGCTATCACTTAAATGTTTCCAAAATCCTACACAGAAGAAAAAGGAAACGGACGTTCCAGTAGTGTTCTTCAAAAAAACAGAAGCATGGTTCCAGCTATCTTTCAAGTAGCTTTACTTGAGGAACTGAGAAGTTAAAAATCATTTATTTAGTCACTGCGTACCCGTGCGTTTAGAGGTGCCTTCACCAGAACACGCAAGCATATTTTCCAAACTCTTATTGGCAGCTCCTGAATGTTGATTAGTAACTGATATTGGGTTCGCTCCCTCTCTCCCTCTCCCCTTTCTCAGCCATTAACATCCAATCGAGACATCCTTTAAAAAAAAAGAAAACGGAATAAATTTGGCTCGATTGTGACGTGCCTGCGTGGGAGCCAGATGGGTTTGCACCCGAGGTCATTCTGAAATGGAGGCGCTAACAACGGCGCGAAGCTAAATTACTGATGAAAAGAAACAAAGCAGGCCCGTTAAAGGAAACGCAACCGGACGCAACGCGCGGCGCAGCGAGATGAAAAAGACCACACGATAACATGAACGGAGTGTAGCACAGTGGGTAAGGAACTTGGCTTGTAACCGAAAGGTCGCAGGTTCGATTCCCGGGTAAGGACACAGCCGTTGTACCCTTGAGCAAGGTACTTAACCTGCATTGCTTCGGTATATATCCAGCTGTGTAAATGGATACAATGCAAAATGCTATGTAAAAGTTGTGCAAGTCGCTCTGGATAAGAGCGTCTGCTAAATGCCTGTAATGTAATGTAATGTAATAAAGAGTAAAATCCAAAGGCTGCAGTGTGGTCAGTTGTTCCCCAAGAGTGTCCAAACCAGAGCGTACAATCACGACAGACAGTTTATTTGTTGACCCCGTTTTTGTTTTTTGACCAGTCGGTTGGGGACCGCCGATGCACAGGCCACTCTGAATAACCTAAGCCCAGCCCCCACTGCTCCTGACAACCTCCATTTAAGGTAACGCACTGGACCGTAAAGCACAGAGAGCAAACAAAGCGACAGGTTAAAGGACACGGAAGCTAACCAACAGCAGGGCCATGCGTCTATGTCGAGACCGTGCTCAAGGTCCGCTCGTCCATCACCTGTCCGTACGGGTTTCACGCTCAATTCACCCCACAAATCCCACTCCTCTCTCCCTCCCCCAACAAATACCTTATTCTGTCCATATTGTCTGTATATGCCGCCTAAATTCTCTGGGTATTTTGCCCATATTCTCTAGGAATTTTACCCATATTTTCTGGGTATTTTGCCCATATTCTCTAGGAATTTTGTCCATATTCTCTGGGTATTTTGCCCATATATTCTGGGTATTTTGCCCATATTCTTTGGGTATTTTTCCCAGATCCTCTGGGTATTTTGCCCATATTCTCTGGGTGGGTATTTTGCCGATATTCTCTGGGTATTTTGCCCATATTTTCTGGGTATTTTGCCCATATTCTCTAGGAATTTTGCCCATATTCTCTGGGTACTTTGCCCACATCCTCTAGGTACTTTGCCCATATTCTCTAGGTATTTTGCCCATATTCTCTGGGTATTTTGCCCACATTGTCTGGTTATTTTTACCTATGGGACAGAACACCCATCTGCCTGCAGAGAAAGCCAGCAAAGCGGAAAGCCTTCTCTTTTTTCACCAGCAAGGCCATTTCTGCGCTACAGTATGAGAAATAGATTTAATGCCATCTCTAATTCTTTCTCTTGCATCCCTCCCCCATCGGCTGTGGCCATCCATTATTTAGTGCTACACGGACACACAAACACACACACAAAGACACGTACACACACACACACACACACACACACACACACACAAAGACACGTACACACACACACACACACACACACCTCTGAATGTCAGAGAAAAGTCCCCACAAAGATCACGAGAAAAGAAGTGGAAGTCCTCAGTCGTTAAATGTGAGTGTTACACAGCGGAAATCACAGCGAAGGTGCGACCTTTTGTTTTAAGTCGCTCTGGATGACTTGTGGAAGATCTCACGTCACGCGGGGGGGAAGCCACACGCATCCAGACTCTCCGAACACAGAGACACGAACCAGCCGGACACCGCGCAAGCTGACGAGGTCCTCCTCGGAGTCAGCATGACTCAGGTGTCCCGAGCGCGTCAGTTACTCACACACCTGCATGGAAGCGTGCGAGCGACCGACCTCGTCTGGCTCTGAATCACATCGGTCTCATTCACGGCAGAGCCACACGGCAGCACTGCTGGCATAAGCAACAGCGATAGCAAAATAAAAACAACAAATGAAAAAATAAAAAAACAGGAAAGACACCCTCTGCGACCCTCATCAGCCCCGAAAAGCCCGGTAAATTATTGATGGACTTGAGGAAATAGTATGATTTTAAGAACATAAATCAATACCTCAATGGACATGAATTATTCAGACCGAAGGACGTTTTTATTGTCTTAATGCCCCGGGAAGGCGAGTTTAGCCATCGCGGGAACGCAGAGGCATCGGGAGCAGTGTTTAATTAGAACAGGCCGCAGGGCGACGGCTGGAATGTGTAATGCGGACAGCGCGCTGGAACAATGGCAAACCGCGCGTTCGTAACGGACGAGAACGCAAGCGTTCTAACTCCCGTTTCGAATACGGGTCGACGCAAAACTAATTTAATCCCTCCGCCAGCTCCCCTCTGTCTGCCACTGGGCACCACGTTTCTAGAATCTTCAGCCATGTCCTAATCCCCCCCCCACCCCACCCCACCCCACTCGCAAATCACCGGTCACTTCCTGTTCCTGTAACCCGTGGTAACAGTGGAGAGTGTCACAGAGGTATCACAGAGCCGTTGCCATGGATATCTACGCATTATTTCCAGAAGCGCACAATGTTTCTCAGGCGAAAGAAACAACCATAAATAAAAAATACATCGGGATAGCAGTTTCAACTCAGAAAGATCTGGTAACTGCTCACTACTCCGGTTTGCCATAAACTGTGACGGTATTTCGTTTAGCAAGCTGTCAGACACCTAATACACCATGTTCTCTGCCCTACAGGAAGATTCAAAGCACTCAGCCATCGTGGCCTGGGCCACAGGAACTGGGGGGGGGGGGGGGTAGCCATTTGAGGTGTGAATGTGTGTGTCTGCGGGATTTGATTAGATGAGAAAATTTGATGTGACTTTTTACAGTGTTCGGTATTCAGAGCCAGAGTAAAAGAGGTTGTTAAAACTGCTGGATTCAAAAAATCAAACATATTTTGCCTAATCCTCACTTCGCTGACAAAGCAAAATAATAAACCTAACTGGCTAAAAAGTTTTCACAAACTACTTTACAATCAGCACAGGAATCCAAATCCTAAACTCATCTGTGTCTGCCTACCTCCCTCCCTCCCTCTCTCTCTTTCTCTCCTCCCCTCTGCCGCTCCTTCTCCCTCTCCCTCTCTTCCTCTCCCGCTCCCTCTCTCTCTCTCAGAGACGTTCAGTACAGGTAAACACTGCGGCCAGGTTGCAGGGACGTTAATGCGCTCTTCCCTCCAGAGGCGTGAGGAGGACACGGCAGGGGACAAGTCCTTGCGCGACTTTAACCGAAAATAAATCATAAATCTTAACGGTCATCTTTGGCCGGGCCAGCGGGGGGGGCGAATCTCCTTTCCCCGAGAACGTCGCGCATTTCGGCAGCCGCACCAGAGCAGGGAAGGAAGGGAAGGCAAGGAGGTGGGGAATGAAAAAAACAACGACAGTGTGATAGAACTGTTTCTTGAAAGGACAGAGGGTGAAATGGGATGTAATGACCCCCCTGCGGCTCCGGGCGGGGGGGGGGGGGATTCCGGCGCTCGGCACGTTCGGAGACCCCCGCTGTCCCGCCGAGCCGGACGCCGGTCCCGTGAACTCCGGTCAGGACGCGTCTGCAGCCTATCAGGGCTCAGCAGGGGCCAGGGAAGCCATTTTACGACCTCGAATGCCCCTCTACCCGCTATGCCCGTCTCCAGTGTTTATACATTCACCTTCAGGTTTAAACTGCCTTCTGATTTACTGCCGTTTAGAACAGAGAGCATCCTGAGAACCACAGACTACGCTGGTAAAAACAGTAATCATTCTTCTTCTTCTTATTATTATTATTATCATATCATTACGATGGGTAAATTATAGAAATTAAATTATAGAGAGGCACGCGCTTTTTTTTTTTTTTTTACTGCTCCTACAGACGAGAGAGAGAACACCCTTACAATCACAAAGCGAACTTTGCTTTATGAATAAATAAAGCAGGCCGGGACCCGTCTGTGAGCATGTGCGCATTGTTTCATACCGATGACTGCGCAGGCATTCCCATGATTCTGAGGTGCGATGGATGTACGGAGCACTCTGACACATCGAGCAGCGTGTCTTGGCCTGGTCTCCCGCCATTTTCTTTTTTTTAAAACCCTTTATGGCGTAAGCATCGTAAGTACGTGATCAGAAAGTTCTCAACTGAACATACTGCAAAATTGAAAGCAATGGAGTTCTGGAACAATGGCGTAGAATAAAATATAAAAAAACATCTCTTCAAAGGGTTTTATACACACATGGCTACAGGCGATTTCCAGCCATTGGTGCTGAGAAAGGACTGGCCAGCGTGAGTCCTGCTTTTCCCCACTCAAACCCAGGTTGAGGTGGTGGCCTACAGCTAAGTGTCAACCGGCAAGAAGACCTTCTGCGGGGAGGAGCTGGGGTTTCTGCCCAAACAGCAGCAGTACGGCATATTCATAGATTCTTTAAAATGGCTTTTTTTCCTGATGCAGGCATTACGCAGGCAGAGAAACCGAAGGAACTGCAGAGTGTGTACGCATTTTAACGGCTCGAATTAAGGGCCTGAGCGTTCTCTCCGGTCCAGCCGCGAGCGGATTCCGCTCACTTATCCGTCGATCCAAATTCGGCCGTGAATCTGCAGCACAAAGGATTTCACCCCGCAGGCACTTATAAAACAGGCTTAAACCAGACGGACTGAAACTTTAAAAAGTTTTTCCACAGAACTTTTCTTTTTCCTTTTCTTTTCGCGGCATTAAATTTCAGAAAAAGAAAAGTGCAAGAAGAGGAAGATCAGGTAAGGGGGATGGGCCCAACAACGTGTGACCATCCCGTGGTCATGAGCACGTTGACCTTCTGTTAAACGTAGCGTGTGACCTGGAGATGACCTTGAGATGACCTTGGGCGTGAGCGATCTGACCAGTCGGCCGGGACAGCTCTTCCTGTCAGCCGTGCTTCGTCTCCTCGTCCTCCTCCGTGGTGGCATAGCATCGCTGGAGGCTGGGCTCCACCCACGTGCTGCGCACACTGAGCACAAGCATGGTAAGGCAGAACGCCTAGAGCACACACACATGCTTACAGGTGCATGCACACGCCTAGACGCACACACACATGCTTACAGGTGCATGCACATGCTGACAGGCACACACACATGTGGACGGACCGACAATGTAAATGTGAACACAGGAACACACAAACACGTAACAATTTAGACTCCGTGGCAACAGTCACCATTCTGAAAACGAGCGCTTTAGCTGAACTGCCCAATCGACAGCCCCAACACACTGCCCCTACACTGACTTCAAACACACAACACAAAGCACCCCGCCATCGCAACACAAGGTCTGTCCGTGTCATGTATCAAGGTTTTTCATAAGAAAGACAGAACCATTCATCTTCACACACAGGAGTGTGCCTGAATGCACACACACGCGTGCACACACACACACACACACACACACACGCACACACGCTCACCAGGTTCACTCCACACTGTGATTTACAGCACTGTGATTAATCCACTTGTCTTTTTTCATTTCTTTCATTTTTCCCAGGACACGTGACGGACGCGGAGACAGAGATGAATCCCCCAGAATGCCCCCTGCTCCCTCGGCTCGGCTCGGGACTGGCACCGTACGCGAGCCGTCCCCAAAAACACGCCGGAGAAATCCGCACCCCGCGCCAGCGCGAGCGACTTTTCCCGGGGAAGCGGCGCGGCGAAGTCCATTACCTCTGAACGAAATCATAATCCCCGCACGCCATCGATTTTCCCTCCCCCGGTAAAAGACATTCCACGGGCCGCTGCTCTGTGCTCGGAGAACGCGGGAAACGGCGGCGAGAAGGAGCGATGGGATGGGGGGAGGGGGTGAAGGGGGGGGCCCGCTTTCATTACCTGCTCCTTCCATCGCATGCGTGATCAATTCCACACATCAGTTCACAGAAAAGACATAAATTACACCTGCAGATTGGGCGGGATAACGTGGGGGGGGGGGGGGGGTTGTGTGTGGGGGGACGGGGGGGACGGATATTCAATTGCAGAAAAGAAAGAAAGGAATAAAAAAGAGGGAAAGTATTTCACAGTGCGCCGAGCGTGAACGGCGCGTTAGGAAGGAGCTTCGGACGCGCGGTCGCGGGAGAAACCGTCACGCGGAACGGGGCAGAGCTCCGTGACCCCCCCCCCCCCCCCCCCCCCGGCACTGCTCAGCGTAAGTGCTGCTACTGTGACACGGGCTGCACGGCTCCTTCGATTGGTGCTCGGCGCTCACTCTTTGAAGGTTCCGGAATCCGGGTCTTCCGACATCACGTCGTGCAGCGACTCCACGCAGATGTTGATGATCCCGCAGAACTTGTCCTGGATCACGCTGCAGAGGAAACAAACAAACAAAAAAAAAAACATAATTCAGCCATTACTTTATTAAAAACATATAAATACCAGTGGGAGGAGCTCTGGTGGGAGGATGGTTACTGTTAAAAACTATTACTTGTTTAACCACAATTGTAACTATTTCTTCATATTTGCTTTACACTGATACTACATTTAATACATATTACATATATCATGTTACAAAGAAATTCATAGGCTGTGAATTTTCATAATTTGTGCTGAGTGTGTGTGTGTGCGTATATATATATATATATATCAGCTCCTAATATATAAAGAGCAACAAGAGCTCTCCGGGACATTTACTATAACTGCCAAACGATGATGTAAGAAAACCAGAAGCCTCAGACTGATGGGAGGAACCCGGAGAGACCGAACCCAGAACCCCGGCAGGCCCGGCAAAAACATTCCCACTGCAAACGCTAACGACACAATAAACTCAAACGAGACGACTCTCAGAGTCCCCCCCGCGGCCCACCCCCCACCGCCCCACACACCTTACGTGCGGTGAGCAGCTCGTTAAAATTCAGCGGAGTTTGACCTCGATCAAGCCGCTGAACGTCCTGGCGGCGCGTGCTGCATCAAGCCTAACTGCCGTGACGGAAAGCCTCATTTACAGCCCGGGGGTCGGGGGGGAGGGGGGGGAGGGGGCCGTACTGAACTAACATAAGTACTACAGCGTTACTAGTGCCAGCACGAACGAAAAAAAAACTTCTTAAGGACATTCAAGAACAAAAAGTTTCAAAGGACTTTATCTGTAAACAATCGATCGCAGGAGACTTCACTTTTTAAGCGAAATACTTTTTTTTTTTTTTACCGCGAATTCCCCGCATCGTAAGCAGTTTGTTTACAGGAGATTGCTCGCTTCGGAAAAAAAAAAAAACAGAAGAACGCCGGCGTCAGTGGATTCAGAGCGCCATGGATTTTCGTTTAACTCTGCGTGCATAATCGCAGGAATATAAAAAAGGGGGGAGTTTTGCGAAACGCACAAAAACCGACATAAATTTCCAGAAGTGCGTCAGGCGCCTTGCGGGCGAAGCGTGGAGAAACCCGAGGGCTCGCAGAGCCGGGTTTCTTCGGCGTTCGAAATCGAGCGCTTTCAAGGTTTCGAGAAGCCGTGGAGTTTCCCGTCGCGCGCGCGTAACCATCAATCAATCAATCAAAATTTATTTACGCAGCGCATTTCACAAACAGCCGTCACAATGCGCTTCACAGACAACACTGGCATGAGCCCCCACAGGAGCAAGCCTGCAGCAACAGAGGCAAGGAAAAAAACGCCCTGTGGCAGAGGAAAAGAAACCTCGAAAGGAACCAGGCTCAAGGGGGGGAACCCGCCCTCCTCTGGTCGGTGACGGTGACTGGCTTGCAAGCCATGGGGTTAGTTCCCAGCTGGGACACAACTGTCGTACCTTCACGCAAGGTGCATAACCACGAACGACTTAAAACATCCTAATTACAGTAAACGGTATCCAATGATTGTATGTAAAAATGTAACCTCTGCACATATCACACCGTAATTAAATTTTAGTAGGAACTTTTAGATTCCTACAGGAGAGCTGCTTCACTCCTGTGTGAGTCAAGCCGCTAGCTTGGCACGCAGCCAAAAACACAAACAGAGCCCGGGCGGCGGGGAGCTCGAACCCCGGGCTTTCATCGCCGGCGCTTTGATCCTTTCCACCCGCCAAAGAGCCGCTCGCGTGCCTGAGGAGAAACTCCCGCTCGCTCGTCTTCAGCCTCAAACCTGTTTTTTTTTCTTTCTTTCTTTCTCGCCGTTTGCCTCTCGGACCCGGGAGACCCGGACGGCCGCGGCATCCGCAGACGCGTCTCGGCGTCGCGTCCAGAACGCCGCGTTTGACCCGAGGTCCGATTGGACGAGAGGAGGCCGCCATTCCTCCAGAACAGGGTTTTTCGAGATCCCTCCAGCAAAGCGGAGGCTCCTGGTCGCAAAGCGAAAGCAACAATTTTGACAAAAAATAAATAAATAAATAAAGTGAAAAATCGGAGAACAAATGTGCTGCCTTTGAGGAGGGTGCGAAAGAGCTGGATTATCAGCAGAATCCAGCGGAGATGAGAAAGCCTCTAATTTCACAGCGATCGATAGCCTTCTGGGCTGTTTTCCGAAGCTCTTCCCTCCAAGGCGTTCGAGAAGAAAGACCATCCACCCCGAAAAAACGCTAAGGTCAGCTCTGCCAAGAGTCCCGGATGGTTTTACGGGAAAAATGATCCACACCGTTTCACAGAGAACGTCGAATTTACAGCCCAGGAGCCATACAGACGTCAAAGGAACCCAAACGGATGTCCCAGAGCTGAGGCCGACCGCCCTTTTCTGAGGCCTACCTACCCGCGTCCTGCCGGCAGGATGTTTTTAGTGCAGGTTTCACAGCGAGAGGGGAAAAAAAAAAAGATTTAATATTCAGCGGCACGCGGTGGCACGATGAACAAGCATTAAAGGGCCTGTTCACACGAAGTCTGCCATTTCATCATCTCGCCTGTGCTTCGATGTAGAAAAAGAAAAATAAAATAAATAAATAAATTTGACAGAAAAAAGCAGCCTTTCACACTCCCCCCCAGTCTCTATGGCCAGACTCCCAAACGCGTCCGATTAACAGCGCCAGAGAAAAATTAATATCATATTTGATTATCCGTGCTCTCTCTTCTGTGTAATTGAGTGCTCCGTGACTCATATTTGCGCCCGAAACCCCAACGCGCTCGTCCTGTTGCAAAAAATAAATAGATATAAAATTAATATGCATGTGAACGCATTTCAAAAACCTTTAGCCAAAATACGGAGTAATCGACACAAATCCGATGAAGCCTTGTTGAGGAAAAAAAGAAAGTAACTTGTTCGTATTTTTTGGTGTGATTTTATATAAACCATCACTGCTTTTGTTTACAGTCCTGGTCTGTCAAAATCTGAAGGCATGAGAATTTCTACAAATCGCAGAACCCAACCTCCTAAAGACCAACACTGTCAAACGTTTAAAAACACCCACAGGAAGAGTCAAAGTAGCACCACTGGCCCCAACGCCCCCTGTTCAGACTGGTTCAGTGAGCACATTGAAAGCTAGGACACCCCAAGATTGTGAGTTTATCCGAATACCAAACACAGACTTTCCACCGAGGAAAACCTTCACACATCAGCAGACTGACAGGAAAAGCATTCAAAGCCAGAGGCTGAAAACAGATAAATATTTATCTTAAAGTAATTCCGTGGAGAGCCTTGAATACAAAAATATGTTGTAGGTTGGAAAAACAAGGAATTTTATTATTTTTCAAACCACAGTCCCAACAAAACTTCAACAGTACCACTAGCCAAGTTACAAGCCAAGTTAATAAAATCATATGATTGATCAAATGAGAAAAACGGTTACATTAAAAAACATGAATGGCTTAAAAAAAGATTTTGAAAAATGAAATCAACAAACTGACATAAAGCCGAGACGGGGCTTACAGGCGGAAGGGGTTTGCACAGTTTGTGTTTCTGGCAGAGAACCAGCCATTATTACGAAGGGCGCAATGCCACGAAAGGATTCAAACCTGCGACCTCACCCAATCTTCACTTACTCGGCAGCCTTGATCTATATCCATTGCTGCTCAAATTCTGCACAGCCTGTTGAACTATAACTTCTTCTCTGACTGAGAACATCGGGTCTGCCTCCAAATTTACTGCGATCTATTGATATTTCTTGGAAGTTCCATCCCTTGAATGAATACCGAGGCATTATTTTTGTTTACTCCACTGCATTTGAATGTAGAGAAAAAAACCAACTGACACTCAAATTCAGAGTTCTGTCTCCCGGCCGCCGACAGCAAAGCCAAATCAAAACAGGCCAAATCAGGGCGGCCACATTTGCCGGGGGAATCCAGATCAAGTGTCCCCCCGCCACCCTTCGCCCAAACATGAGAGCGACGGGGAACCAAGAGTGAGAGAGGGAGTGGGTGGGAGGGGCTGGCGCTGTCGGCTTCGGAATCCTATCTTCCCGTTCCTTGGCAACCAAAACCCGAGCCCCTTTTGTAAAGGCTACAGTGCAATTTTCGGTTATAAATATTCACAGATCGGCACGGCGTGACACGAGCGCGTACGCACGGGCACACAAACACACAAAGCCCGCTCCACGCAGCCGCTGCGAAAAACATCAAAATCGGTCTTCAAAGAGTACAAGTGATTGCGCTCTCCTGCAATTGTGTCACATTAGAGGCTGAAAAGGCTGAAAAAAAGTCGTTGAAAAAAAAGGATGCAAGAGACTATCAAAGAGTGGGGGGGGGGGCAGACGATTGTCATTTGAAGCCTTCTGCAAAACTTCTTGCTGCTTAATTCGTATGCGCTGCTGAACTCAAAGCTGTTCGAAGCTCGTCCGAAGCTTCCTCTGGGTTGCTTAAGGATATATAAGGGTTAGGCTAGAACAGACAAAAGCAGAAGAGTATATTAGACAAAACGATGAACACTGACCTCCAGCAGTACAATACGCCTGCGCAGGCTGCGTTTCAGTTAGGCAAGGAGTGTCTCTGTCGGTTAGCTCAGTCAATAGTCACTGGCTCTCCTGTAGTACTGTGTGGCCTATAGCGTGTAGAAGTAGTCACAGGCTCTCCCGTAATAATTTTTTATTTTCCGAAAAATCAGTGAGGGAAAAAAACTGGACCAAAAATGATGAGAAGCAAAAAATGAAGTCAAAAAAAAAAAAAAAAAGAAAACACATTTGATCTGTTGGCATTATCGTGTGGACAGTGATGTAGTCAGATTTTTCCATTTGCTCCCATTAGCTTTCCTCATTTAAAAAAAACTTCATTTCCCAGAGTCACACAAAGCCAAGCAGACATGACTGAAAACTGTGATAAAAGCACAGCTCTGTGTGACCGTTAACAGGGAATGGCCCATCTTACTCTTCTCTTCTGATTGGATATCGCAAATGTTCAGGATGTTCAGTACAGGGGTCCCTCTGGGCCCAACAGAACGTTCAAGATATTTCCTTCATGTCAAATTATAATTCTCAATTCTGAAGAAGCGGGGGGAAAAAAATCTAATTGAATTTCTGATTTACATGCCATCGCGGCAGACATTTTCCTCACACAGAGACGCAGGCGAGACGGAGGGCTTCAATCACGGCAGGCGCCGGGTCTTTTCTTACCGCTGTTGTTTTCGTAACAATCGCGGCCGTTTATCGTTCAATGCATTTCAAATGACAACAGGGAACGTAAACTTCGGGGGGGGGGGGGACACAAGAGGACTGATGTTATCTGGGTTCTATCAATGCCGATGTACAAGAGGGTCATTTTGTGTGCGTGTGCGTGTGTGTATGTGTGCGCGTACGTGTATGAGTGTCTGCGTGTGTGGCGCGTCTGCATGTATGTGTGTGTGTGTGTGCGCGGGTGTGTTCTCCATTCCATTTGAATGCTATACACTTGAATGCCCAGGTAATCAGCGGTGGTTACCTGTAGCCCAGGTGAGCAGGTGTAGTTACCTGTAGCCCAGGTAATCAGCGGTGGTTACCTGTGACTGAGGGAGCAGGGAGCACGAGCCAGGAACAGCGTTTACCTGTACCGGTTGGGTGTGTTACCTGTCACCCAGTAATCAGGGGTCTGCCCAGGAGCAGGGTGTCCTGTCCACAACAAAGCTCCCTGTCTCACATCCAGACAGCATGCCCAGGAGCTGGTCTGCCTCTCCAATGGACAAACGGCCCCCACATCTCAATCAGCATGCCCAGGAGCTGTCTGCCTGTCACAAACAAACCCCGCCCACATCTCAATCAGGCTGCCCAGGAGCTGGTCTGCCTGTCACAAACAAACCCCGCCCACATCTCAATCAGGCTGCCCAGGAGCTGGTCTGCCTGTCACAAACAAACCCCGCCCACATCTCAATCAGGCTGCCCAGGAGCTGGTCTGCCTGTCACAAACAAACCCCGCCCACATCTCAATCAGGCTGCCCAGGAGCTGATCTGCCTGTCACAAACAAACCCCGCCCACATCTCAATCAGGCTGCCCAGGAGCTGGTCTGCCTGTCACAAACAAACCCTGCCCACCCACTGTCAGAATGCCCAGGAGCTGATCTGCCTGTCACAAACAAACCCCGCCCACATCTCAATCAGCATGCCCAGGAGCTGATCTGCCTGTCACAAACAAACCCCGCCCACCTGCAGTCAGCAACAGCAGAAAAAAAAAATCCGGAAAGTGATTTCACCTACACGAAAAACTCCTCTCTCTTTCTCTTTCTTCTCTCTTCTCTCCTCCCCCCCCTCTCCTCCTCTCTCTCTCTCTCTCTCTCTCTCACACAAAATGGGCTCCTCCCTCTCCGGCCTCTCAGCCAGGCACTCCCGCGGAATTAAAGCCCCACCCCGCTCCTCCTCGGGTCATTCGGGTTCGACGCTCGCGCGTCCCCGTCCCCGTGACCGACACGCCGGGGCGGACAGCGAGACGCAAGCCGCCGCCCGCCGTTCCGGAACCTTCTAACACGCGCAAACGAGATGCCGCAAAGTGGCTTTTCACACAGAGGGGAGCTCGGAGGCGCTCTGATCCGGTTACACAGCTGGCTACGCACGCAGAAATTAAACCACCGAGTCGGTCCGAGTTCTGTTCTGGTCTCGTGTCCTGCGGAATGTGACCGTAAATACGATGCCCCTCACACTGTAAATATTTATTTATGCAGATACGTTATGAAAAGGATGATGAACCAAGACCCCAGACAGAAAACAATTTACAAGATGGACAGAATATAAACATACTTTTGACAATGAACTGAAACACAAGAGAGGGACAAACAGAATATAGCACAATTCAGACAAGCTGGCAGGACGGGAAACAGACTGGAACTAGAAAGGAGAGGACAGACAGCGACAGACAGACAGATAGACAGATATGCAGACAAGCAGGCAGACAGACAGACTGACAGACAGGCAGGCAGGCAGGCAGAGGGACAGACAGACAGACACTGACAGACAGACGGATGGGGCCTCGAGGCTCCTCACCTCCTGCTGCAGGTCCGCAGCCATCTGGGCGAGGAGGGAGAAGAAGAATCCGGAATTCTGCAGCAGGACCCGGCCCGTCACACCCAGGTAGGTGGACATCACCACGGGATACCTCTGTGGAGCCGGCCCGCACACACAAAAAGGGCGCTCAGCGCACATTACAGCAACAACACAATAGCCATAACACAACCCCATTACAGTTTATTAGCAAGTATAAGAGCGTTTTACACAGAGACACTTTCCCTGAAAACACAAAATGGGAGGGCTGGGGACAGACTGGGCATGAGCCCCATATTGCGACCAACAATAATAATAAAAATAAAAACAATGAAGTTATAAACGAAAGCTGCTTTGTCTGCAGGTTTCTGCAAACTCAGCAGAGTGGAATTTAGTTTAGATCAGTTTCCAGGCAAACTTGCTTTTTATTTTTTTTCCTGGAGATCGAAATCCCCGTGACAACCTAATGATTGACAGGTTGACAGGCTGACAGGCTGACCGGTTGATTGATTGACGTTGCTGGTGCCCTTTCGGGTGGTCCGTGCACGTGCACGCCTCTGGGATTCTGACCGCGCCCCCGTCTCGGGGGAACTCACCTCCCCATCTACGATCCCCCGCAGCACCGCAGGCAGGAGGGGCTGGAACATGTGGGAGCCCAAAACGGGGCTCACCTTTATGGCTATTTCAACTACCTGAGAGAGGGGGGGGGAGGGAGAGGGAGAGAGAGAGAGAGAGAGAGAGAGAGGAGAGAGAGAGAGAGAGAGAGAGAGAGAGGGGGAGAGAGGAGAGAGAGAGAGGGAGAGAGAGAGAGGGGGAGGGAGGGAGAGAGAGGGGGAGAGAAGGGAGAGAGGAGGGGGGGAGAGAGAGAGGGGGAGAGAGAGAGAGAGAGGAGGGGGGAGGAGGAGGAGGGGGGAGAGGGGGGTAGAGAGAGGGGAGGGGAGGGAGGGAGTGAGAGAGAGAAGAGTGTAATTCATTAACTGTGGCTGTAAACCAGCACACACGTTGAACGAGGTTCAGAAACCATATGCCTAAGACTTGCCTCTGAGACACTTGCCGAGAGAGAGAGATGTGAAAATGTCTCATAGCTGTGATTGGAGACACACACACACACACACACACACACACACAAAAACATACAATTCCTTTAAAGCAGTAAGTTCTTTCAAAGTTAGACACAACCACATTTAGGAATTTGTCGGACACATTGTTATGTGTTGCACACACGCACAGGTAAAGTGTGAAACGTCTTTCATTAGCATTAAACGGGCATTTTGCTGCATTAAACAGTTTTTTTCCCCACTGTGGCTCAATGGAAACGCGCGATAGCATCACAGCCGCCAGAACGGGGCACGTCCGCGGCAGGAAGGCTCACACTAAACCCTCTGACAAAAAGGAGATCACACGCTTTTTAAAACAGCCAGATGAAACCTCACTTCAGTCACAAAAAGACAGCAGGTCTTTTTTTTCTCTCTCGTTTTTTTTTTTTTTTGGAAAATATTTGGAGGCTTTTATTCGAATTCTGAGACGGCTTTTGAGGTCCTTTATCGCAGATTAAAGCAGAAGGAGTGGGCAACTGGCTGAGTTTCTGTGTGCTGGAGACTGGACAATGGGCGGGGGCGTGGGGTGTGGGGGGGGTGGGGGGGGTGGGGGGTGGTAGGGTAGGGTGGGGAGGGGGGGCGGATCCCTGGAGCTTAAGATGCCTGACTGTGGGCGTTTTGGGCTCAAACGGCTAATTAATCCTCCGGGTGATTAGCAAGGAGCGATACAGACACGAAGAAAATAGGAGAGAGAGAGAGAGAGACAGAGAGATAAGGAGGGGAAAAAATTGAGAGCGAGAGAAAAAAAGAGAGAGAGAGAGAGAGCGATAGGGAGTGAAAAAACAGAGGGGGGGGGGGAGAGGAGAGCATGCAAAAATAAGAGGATACTTGGTTCATTACACCCGAGCTCCATTCCATCTGAAACAGGGAGTCATGACCTTCTTAAGGATTAATCACCTGCTGGAGTGCCTCTTTTTCTCCTTTCTTTTCCCATCCCTCGCTTCTTAAAAGTGCGAAAGAGCACCGGGGAGAATCAGGACATGAAATAATAATTCTTCAGCCGCCCACAATAATAGTCTGGCCATGTAAAATGCAAATAAACAACTGCAATAAAAGAGGAGTACGCCACACGGATCATGTCGCTCCGAGATAAGAAAGATTAAAAGCATTCTCTGCCCGCCGCCAGCAATTAAGCATTAATTACACGGTTTAATGAATTATTAATTACGGAGTTTGTTGACATAGTTACGAACGCAGCCACTCAAAGCTGTTATCAACAGCCTTGCGTGCCATACCTTTGCGGAACAAAGAAAGGTCAGGCAACCCGAGATTGTAAGAGGAGGTTGCTGGTTCAAATCCCTGTATTTGAAGAGGGGAGCTGAACTTGTACAGATACAGTAAAAAAATAAAAAATAAAAAATAAAATAAAAAATGGCACTCCGAAAAACACCATATGCATCAACCCACCTGGGCGCGAAGCATGTGCTTCGAGCGCCGAGCGTGGCAAAAGCAGCCGCCATCCCGTGCCAGAACACTTCCTACAGCATCGGGCCGAGGCGAGGGCGGGTCGCAGAGGGGAGGGATTTATTCAGCCAATTAAAACCATGGGTCGAACGGGCAACAAGACGATCCAGAATGGCGGACCGGAGGGAAGCCCTGGGGAGACCTCCTACTCTTTTATGACGAGAGCAGGAGGATCATTACGGGCCAGACTGAGTCAGCGTTCGCCAGCGCGACATTAACGTCCAGTCACAGGGGGGTTCCGAGCCAGTTTTATTGGCCAATGAATTACAAGGCATTTATAGCACACAGAACGCCCCTGTGCTCTTCTCCGACATGCTATTTTATATCGGGCATACATTTCATGAAATGCTCTTTTTTCTCCCCCTCCCGATTTCTTCTGTCCGCTGATGACTGCAGGGAGACAGAGTGTACTCTCGAAGTGTCTCAGGCAGGGGCTTTAAAGAGGAAAAAATTGACACAAAAACGTCTGCTTATTAATTAAGAGTGGAAATAGAAGTCGGCAGTAAAAAGGAAGGAAAGAAGAAAAGAGAGGAAGAATGAGAAAGAACAAGAGTGAATGAGGGAGAGAAAGTAAAAGAACAACCCATTTTGGGAAGGGAGAATTACTGTATGACAGTGGCAGTACAATATGTGACCTCACACCACAAACTGCAGGGACAGAGAGAGACTACACATGCATTCATAAATTCATCTTATTTTCGACAGTATTGCTAGTAAATAACTTTTTTTTACGCTGTCTGTAAATCCATCTGTGCTGTGGGGCAGTGTAAGATTTCTCCTGTCGTGCCAGTAAAGCAATCCGGGTCAATATTGAAGCCTGGGGGGGGAGAGACGGGTGGGCAGGGACACCGGCCGGGGAATTTGAGCCCCTGTGAAAAGATCTCACATTGGGCCCCACCAAACCGGGCCACCCCCAAAAAAAGAGAAGGAGCGAAAGAAAGAAGAATCAGGGTTTTGGCGTCAGCAGCAGGAGTGAAATTTTCACGATTTGCCACTTTTTGGACGCCGCAGCTGCACGACACCCTGTAGGGGATTCTGGGATATCCAGCATGAGCAGCGGACTGCGTAAAATATGAATACATAAAAGTATGGAATGTAAGCTTCATCGACTGATGCATCGTGGGACGGAAACGCCGCGGGGTTCGCGGGGTTCGCGGCAGGCTGAGGCGGCGGACCGGAGGAGGGTTCGCCCTCGACGCTCCGCTGGCGCTCTCAGGGACACTATTTAAATTCTGGTCACGGAGCACATTCCCAAAAGAGCACACTCTGTCCCTCATCCTCTCACTCCCCCCTCCCTCCCTCCCTCCTTCCCTCCCTCCCTCTCTCTCTCTCTCTCTGACTCTCTCCCTCCCTCTCTCTCTGTCCCACACCCTCTCACTCCCCCTCTCTCTCTGACTCTCTCTCCCTCTGTCCCACACCCTCTCACTCCCTACCTCCCCCTTTTTCTCTCGCTCTCTCACTCCCTACCTACCCTCCCTCTCGATATCTCTCCGTTCCCTGCCCTCTCACTCCTACCCTCTCTCTCTCGATCTCCGTCCCTCACCCTCTCATTCGTACCCTCTCTCTCTATCTGTCACTCACCCTCTCGCTCTCTCTCTCTCTCTCTGTCCTGCACCCTCTCACTCCTTCTCTCTCTGTCCATCTTTCAGCCTCTCTTCCTCCCTCCCACACCCTCTCCTTCTTCAGCTCCCCATTTCATCTCTCTCTCTTTTTATCTCTCACTATCCCTCTCATATACTTTCTCTCTTCTTCCCTCCACATCTAGCCCTTGCTCTCTCATTCTCTCTCTCTCTCTATCACACACACACACTCTCCCATCTCATCCTTCCTTTCATTCTCTCCTTCCTTCCTCCTCCTCCTGTTTCCCCCCCTCCATCTCCCCTCCCCACAGAATGCGAAATTTGAAGCTCATAAGAGCAGTTACTCACAAGGCCTTATTAAAATTTTACGAAAATACACAGTGACACAGTGACTGCCAACGGGAGAAGAACAGGGCAGCCATTTGTAAACAAAGAGAAAACAAATCCCCGCAGCCCAAGTGTTCCAGGGGAGATTGTAGATTAAACAAATTAGCATCACCCACACTCTGAAAAACACTGCAGCTGCAGCAACAAAATTACCTCCACGGCTTGAGGGCAGGAGGGCGATAGTATTATATTACAATGCAATGTAATAATCACAGAACAGGGCTTTACAGCATCAGGGGTTGCAGGTTTGATTCCTGGACGGGGCACAGCCATTGTGCGCTAGGGCAAAGTACCCAGAACGGCTTCAGGGAACCGACATCAGAAGGCCATTGCCACACCTCCCTGCCGACACACAAACAGGGTGTAGCCAGCCCCCCAATCCCACCCCCCGGCTCTACTTTTATGTTTACGCCTCTGATGGATGTGCGCAAATGCTTAAGGAGGAACTCCGGCGTAGTCATTCGTCAAATCAGAGCTTCCTCAGGTTCCAAGGAAAAACATTTATCCAAGACAGGCTGGTCGAGCATCCTTAAATATCAGCACTGCCTCGTGGGGGGGGGAGGAGTTGGCGAGTGTCGTTTTTTTAGAAAAGCTCTTGCTGTCCGTCCGTCGCCCGTGACGCAAACGAATCCCCTGTCCCTCTACAGCAGCCTTGAAGTGACAGCTCCTGTGAAATTGGAGTCTGTCAACGGAGAGAAATTACAGCCAAGAACAAATGGCGCATGCGTACAAACCTCCTGGGGGTGCCTCACATTCGGGGTGGAAAGGAATAATAATTTTTTAAAAACGTACGTTTTCCAATTTTCCAGGGTGCAAGGACACATTCTGTCCCCTATCATGTGACAAGGGACTCATGTGGTGAGTGTGCTGAGCTTCTCCAGTGTCACATGACAAGGGACACTGTGGTCAGTGTGCTGGGCCTCTCTCCCAATAATAGGAACTACAGGTTCACATCCAGGTGTGTAGAGCAGCCGTTTCAAAAATGACAATCATTCACAAGGGAACTGAATCAGAAAACACCCACAAAAAACGGACTCAATTAAAAGCCGATGACAGTCAGCATTAGCTGTGGAAGAAAGCAGGGAACCCACCCGAACAAGGTACTGATTAAAGCCGCGTATTTAAACAAAAGAAAAACAGGAGCCTGCAACTTTATTTTTTTTTGCTTCGTCAGCAAACCGTGAGTAAATGCGTTAAGCAGAAGCCGATTGGACAAATAAACGAGGTAACACACAGTTCCATGCATCACCCAAATGCGCCTGGAGCATTTAGTTAATGCGCAACCAGAAAGAAATACGTCCACCAGGTGCGGCAAGTGCCCCAATTAACAATTTTAATTAAACCATTAGGAGACAAAACAGGAGCTGAAGGAGGCCCCCCAAACCAAACCCACAAGGACCCCAAAATCATGTCAGTTTCCGGAGCGACGGTGCCATCTACAACCCCTCCAAGGCTCTGTGTCCCAGCTCGAACTGCTCTGGGACAGCTGAGGCGTACCCCCAGACGCATCCCGTGAACAACAGGCGGGGTTACCTTCCGAAACATGTTCATCAAAAGGACAGGTCCCAGAGCGCGTTTAAATTAGACACATCTGTTACACGGGTAAACAGATTATTCAAAAATCTATTCAGGGCAGCGCGTGGCTGCGCCGTATCCGGAAAGAACAGAAGAGAAACAGGGCCCTTTGCTTCACTTCGCCCGGAGTTGTTTCCCAGGATCGCCGAACTGCTGCATCCAGAATGATACTGGACTGCTCCCCTTAAATCAGAGGGAACCCCTCCACCCCCAGCCCCTTCTCACCTCATCTGCCCCCTCCAGGGGTAGAGAGACACGAACACTTAGAGAAATGACCCAATAAAAAGTATTTCCTCAGCCAGTATTTCGTTTGGGGCGGACGGTTTCCACGGCGAGAGAAGAGGTAGGTTGGGCTGTGGATATGGAGGCGGACAGGCCCTCCAAAAGGCAGATCGCTCAGTGTGGGGGGGGGGGGGGGGGCGCGGTGACTGCTACGAAATTAAAACCACTTTAACGAGCGTTCTCAGTCCTGACAAGGCTCATCCTTCAGGGCTGTTCCTTCACCTGGCCGCCCCCAAGCACAACAGGCGCGACTCGGGGGGGCGTTCCTCTTCTCATATTTATTTATCATTACATTTTTTTTTTAAGCACCTTCAAAAAAAAAATTCTAATCAAATTCGCCCCCCCCCCGTAGCGCGTGAGTCACAGGGGCCGAGATCTGCTCGGCCTGGAACGCTAAAGCAGGGCAGCGATTAAAGAGAGAGAGAGAGACGGGCGGGCGAAGACGCTCGAAGGGTTAGCGGCAACTACCGCCAAGGAGGAGGCGGTCAGACAGAACTTCGCGAAAACGGAGCGGTGGGCGCCCGGGGGACGCGTTGAAGGAAACGTGAGCGGCGGATCGAGCCCAAACAGCCTCCTCGAGCGATGTCTGTTTTTCCGGGAAAAAAAAAAACGTTGGCGCACGAAACTGGAGGTGGCGACGGTGGGGGGGGGAGCGACTCCGAAAACCGTCTTTCTCGAGCAGCTCAAGGGGGGGTGGGCGGCAATGTGGTATAACGGGTAAGGAACTGGTCTTGCAACCCGAAAGGCCACAGGTTCAATTCCCGGGTAGGACACTGACGTGCTCTTGAGCAAGGTACTTCACTTGCACTGCTTCAGTGTATATCCAGCTGTATATAAATGGATACGATGTAAATGTTACGTAAAGGTTGTGTAAGTCGCTCTGGGTAAGTGCGTCTGCTAAATGCCTGTAATGTGATTGGTTCAGCTCGATCTCCTTTCGAGGGGGCGATCTTATGGTTTTTTTCTCAAACTGTCTCAGCTAGGGGCTCAGCCGTCTTCTGTCTTCTCTCCCCCGAGGAGACTCCCCCCCCACCGTGAGGCAGTGTGCGGCTTCCCGTCTGCGACGCCGCACGCGCTGCCGTACGAAAATAACGACCGATTACTTCACACGGACTGGCTGACTGATTAACATTACGCAACATCCCTTCTCCTCGGGGCAAAAGTGCGCGTTCCTGTGTCTGTCTGTCAGTTGAAGAGAAGGCGACGGAGGTAGCACAGGTAAGGAACTGGCTTGTACCAAGGTGCAGTTCGCCTAAGACACTGCCTGTACCTGAGCAGGTACTTAACCTGCACTGCTTCAGTATATATCAGCGTATAAGGGATGTAAATGCTGTAAAAGTTGTGTAAGTCGTCTGATAGAGTGTTCAATGCCTGTAATGTAATGTAATTTAATTTAATGTAATGAGAAGAGAGCGATTCTGCGTGCAGGCAGGGCTCAAACGACTTGATCCTGTAACGGCTTCAGGGTTAGAGGGGGGTGGTCTCTGAAATTCTAATTCACAAAAGATGACACCCCAAAAAAAACAAAAAGACTGCAGCGGGTTTATAATGTGCTAATGGCCTTTCTGTTTGAGAAAACATTTTAGAGTAAAATGGTCCGTATGCCCGCCTTTCTACTTCTCTTCTAAGCACTTTGAAAATAAAATAATACGGAAATGAAAGATCAAAATAAATACAATAGCTGAAATACTCACCTGGTAGGATCTGAGAATTATATTCCTGTTTAGAGTGCCTGTCTCCTGTGGTGAATTGATTTCTTTTTCTTTTTTTTTAAGAAACAGAAAAAATTTCCTTTCCTAATACAATGAACACTGATAAGTAAAAGGCAGAGAGGTTTCAATCTGCTTTTAAAAAATAAAGAAACCCACAACTAAAGAGGTAATAAAAAAAACTACAATGAAGTCTCAACTTGATTGACGCAACGACCACTTACACGGAATCACTAAATTAAGTCTTACATTTCCGAGTCTCTTAAGTTTCACATCAAGTTTTCCTGTTAAGAACTGCGATAATGGCACCGAGGGTTAGCCTGCAATCACATTTCAGATATTTCTGGATTAAATGTTTAATTTCATTAAAAGATCCAAAGATCGAGCTCTCCTTTTCAGTCCACTGGGTACATTTTCACAGAACATTTTAAAGATAGTTTAATGGTGAAAGCTTCTAAGTTAATTTACCCAAACGAGACTGAAACTACAATGCCAGCATTGCTGACTCGTTATAGCCCTTTCACACTGTACAGCTGGAACCAGGCTGGCCCCAGAAAAAGAATTTAGGTTTACTTCTGTTCCTTAACAAACGAGGTGATATCTGTAGACAAGTATTTGTTAAAACCCCGCCAGTAGCAAAGTATTTTCCATGCAATAAAACCAAATAGCATCATCTTGGTTTCCGCTTGAAACTGGAACCGCTCTAAAAAAACATTTAGATTTCAGTTAGCAGGCCTAAACAACCACTGATCTATTCAGACATGAAGCTTTTCAATCAGCAATGATTTCAATGAAATGTCCCAGATTGCATTCAAATTTAAAAGGAATGGATCGTTATTCGGTACGTAGCCACACAGGGTTTGTGACTCCCAGTATGTTGCCCTGTGTCTCCTCTGGGAAGTAATGACATCACAAAACTTTCAAAGCAGAGAAAGCTCTCCAGGACACCCCAGGACTTTCACAAAGATAAGACCCGAAACGTGGAGGAATTTCCCCAAGGATGTTTCCTGTCGTGTTTGCGAAGCGAAGAGCAAGGAGAAGCGCAAAGAGAGAAAACAAACACGTTCCTGTGGCCACACAAAAGATAGTGTCTGTTTCTCAAATGATCTAAAAACTAGATACCCTTTCCCACTGTAGAGCTGGAACCAGCCTGGCTCAGGGGTACATCCTTCCCCACTGAACCGCTAGGAATAAAAGATAATATTGGCGTCGGGGCAGTTTCTCGGGACAAACAGAGGTACACACAAGCTGCTTTTTTAAAATACCGCAAGGTTATTTCAAAGCATCAATGCGACAGAAAATCGATCGGAAAAGTACAAAATCACCGAAGCAACTTTAAACTCCTTAAGTGTCGCAGCAAACGCAGTGTCTCCGACCCCGCCTCTGACACCTCAATAAAGACAAAGACAGAGAAGAGAGGAGCGACACAATCCCCACCGGCTGTCCCCCCACCCACTCTGGGGGAGTTCGCTGGCGGGGACCAGTCACACTTCAGGGCGCGAACCCCCCCCCCCCCCCCAAGCGGCCGCCTCGACCTCCGCGGTGTCAGACAGCTCGCACGAAAACAAAATAACACGCCCCGCACTTCAGGGACAGTGTTCTGGGAGCACTTCCTGTTTAAACATCGATAAAGGAAGTCAGGGTTTATGGTTTAATCGCCTCTGCGGAGACTGCCCTCTCTTAAGTTCTCGAATCCGCCTCTGACACCCGCAGCCAGACGCCTCTGGTCTTGAGCTGAGGCCCGTGCGTCGTTGGGACAGGCGCCGTCCACACCGCTCGCGCCCCCATCGGAGCAGGCCGAACACGAAGCGCTAATGCTACCGCTAAGGCTAACGATAAGCCGCCAGCGCTCCCTGCTGCTCCAAACAAATGACAAAATAAAAAAAATAAATAACTTAGCCCAAAAATAAACAACATGAATACAGACCCACGAGGGCTCAGCGAAAGAAGGACGATCAGAGATCACATTCATTCGTATGCCCCACATTTAGTCTGTCTAAAAAAACTCAGTCAAAACTCTACAAACAGGTCAGAGAAACTCGGTTCCGTACAAACGATTTTCACATCTGTCAGTCACAGCGGGACTGGGGGGGTGTGTTCAGAACAAACCCGTCTCAGCAGAGGAGGGGGGTGGAGGGATGGACTGGATTTCGAATAACGGAACAGATGTGGATCTGTGCTGGAGATGGTGCCTCCAACCCCCCCCCCCCCCCCCGGCCCCGCGCAAGGACTCCAGGAACACACAGAAAGCGCCATCATCACTCCAAAAAAACAGGACAAAACGGCAAGCAGCTATTGGAAACGTAGATTGTGACACCAGCAGTGGGGACTCTGGGTAATTTGAGGGAGGGGAGAGGGTGTATTTCTGGAGTAACAGCAAAAGGTCAGGGCGTAAGTCACAGCAGCACTTCAAGAGCTTAAAATTACAGACTTCTGACTGATGTTTTTTTATTTCTGCCTAATTGCTGCTATGGGACTTCTGGCTTTGAAACATCGATAAAATGTTTCATTCACTTCTGCTTCACACAAAAAAGAGACAGAGAGCGTGTGTGTGTGTGTTTGTGTGTGTGTGTGTGCGCGGAGTGAGTGCACAGGTGTGTGTATGTGTGTGTGTGTGTGGGGGGTGAGTGTGCAGTTGTATGTGTGTGTGTGTGTGTGTGAGAGAGAGAGCGCAAGAGATTGTGTGGCCTCCTGCCTACCTTCAGCACTTGGACCTGACCCTCTGTAGTGATGTCTTTCAGCAAGCCACAGAAGGAGCGACACAGCGACTCTGCATAGTTCTACAGAGAGAGAGAGAGAGAGAGAGGGGGAGACAGACAGAGAGAGAGAGAGAGAGAGAGAGAGAGAGAGACAGAGAGAGAGGGGCTGTGACTCATGAGCGCAGTGGAGAAACCTCTCCCTTCAGCTCTGTAATTAATTGTTGTTTGTTGCCGTTTCCTGTCAATTCTGCACTACATCAAAAGGGTCAGAGAATGAGACTGAACTGAGAGGGAGTGCCAGCATCTACACCTAGAGGATACAACAGAATTACAACATTCACAGCATATTTATAACACCACTAGAATATTCACAGCGCATTAGCACCACAGGTACAACATTTATAGCTCATTTATAGCACATACAGTATACAGCTCACTGTTATCAAAGCTGTGGAGTTCCGCTCAAAACTACGTTACCCAGAATGCACCATCTTCAAATCATCACTTCCGGAAGTGAGCATTTCCTTACTAAAACTCACTCTTTACCTACTGTTTGTGGTCTCACCTGTAGGAAATCGGTGGCTGACAGGTAAGTGTAGGCGTTGATGATCTGGAAGCAGGTGCGGAGGTTTTCAGAGCTCAGTTCTGGAAGAGAAGAGGAGGAGAGAAGAAGAAAGTCAGTGACGGACAAACTCAATAAGCCGCATTCACGCAAGCAGGCCAGCCAGCGAACTAGAGCCTAAAGCCTGGCACCTCAAACCAGTGGCCCTGTTTGTCCATCAGGCCTTGGAGGTGCCAACACTGCTATAAGATCACCTCACATTAACGGCCTCCCTGTGGCTGACCTCACACTCCCGTTCAAAGTTGGCTGCTTTCATATTTTGATAAGAAGCTACCTGGGACAACCCCGCCTTTGACCCTCCGACCCCACCCCTTTACCCAGACTGACCCAATGAGGACCAAGAGGATCAGAGGTGGCCAAAGCGCAGGTGTGAGGTACTGGACGGCCGACCACACGCAAACCCGTCCGGTACCGGCACAGCTGCAGTGAGCGTCCCTGTGATAAACCCCGACTCTCTAAATCCGATGACATCCAGGTGAACAGAATCAAATTATAATTAAGTTCTTAACGAACTTTTCACACTGCGGGGAGAAAAAAAAAAAAAAGAAGAAGTTTTCCGGCGGTTAAGGCCAGAGAGTGTATTCCGGGCCGAACGGTAGATTAAGTCGGGGTGCCGCGCTTCCTCTCTGCGCCCTTCTAGTGCACGCCGCGAAACGAACCCTTCAGAAGCGAGCTTATAAAGAGCGACGCGCGCGGTGCGAGCGGCTCAAATTAAGTCCTGTGACTCAGGACTCGGCAAGCAAAGCGGTCGGCAGTTTCCAAAAAAAAAGTAATTTATTCCGGGACGAGAACCCACAATAGGCCCAGACCCGTCCCCGATTTCACGGGCTGTCTGGGTCTAGAGCTCCGTGGTCTGGCTCGATTTATGAATCACGTCGTGTGAGAGCGCGCCCGCCGCACGCCCAAAAAAACGAAAACGCGCGTCTCGGAAATCCGGCAGGCCCCTCGCGGACGCGCGCGCGACGCTAAGCGCTAACTCGACTCCTCCGACGCGCTCCCGAACCCCGCAGGGGCGCGGGAAACGACCGCTCGGCTCGGGGCGAGCCGCGACAAGCCGCCCCGTAACGTTTCATTAACGCTTCCGTCTGTTCGGCAGATTGCCGCGTGTCGGAAGGAGAGGCGGAGACGAAATCAAATTAAATTTTCGCGGACAGGACTTACGGCGTCAGACGGCGTTGCGTGCGTAACAGCGAAAGCGGTGACGGTCCCGGCGAGCGACATTCACGCGGCGGCAAAACGAAAACGCCACGTCGATAAGGCGCTAAAATGTCAATTCGCTAACCCGAAACCGTAGCACTAATTCAAACGCGTGCAGGCAACGTCCGCAGAGAGACACGAAACAAACCAGAAACCGTGATATAAACACTATCGTACTCCGGATTAATTACGTTTGGGGGGGACGCGCGCCATTTTTCGACGGTTATCGAAGCGCCCGCGTTTGAGCCGGCGTGCGATCGCAGGCCTGGGCCTCCCCCCACAGGCGGCGAGCCAGCAGGCTGCCGAGGTAACACGGAGATGAACACGATTACATCGCGATTAAGCTCTTAATCGGCCTTCTTTTTTCGCGGAGAGAAACCCCCCCCCCGCAACGGCTACGCGGCGAAAAAAACATGCACCTCGGGGTCCCGCGCGAATAATTAACCCGGGGTGCAGGGGATGGGTCGTGCCAAAGTCTGAGCAGCAGCAGGCTCAGAGATCTCTAATCCCTCCGTCTCCACATCAGCAGAGGCGCACTGAGCATTATATTCCAAAATGGCCGCCACACATCACCATTGGTGGTGGCTGAGGTACAGGAAGCTTTTCTCTCCTTCGCTGTAAAGCGCTTTAAGATCATGACATGAACACAGTCCAGTATTACTATTATTACTTATTGAAATCTGAAGTCTGACTAGCCATTTGAGGCACTTAACCTCCAGTTAAACACACACAGCAGAAAATGGATGCTTTTTAAAACTGACAACCAGTGTCACCAAGAAGCCAGGGCTGTTCAAGCAAGTGTCTAGAAAGAATTTATAACCAGATTTTGTTTTAATTCTGAGTGACGACCGATGTATCCACAACGGCGAAGTGAAGAGGTTTTCGGAGGTTGATTTTATTTGTGAGTTGTCCGCTCTGATCGCACGTTGAACACTGCTCTTGTCCCAGAAAGCGAGGCTCAGATTTTCCAGCCGAAGCGCCGACAGCGTTGGGAGCAGATCCCGTTGGGGGACGGGGTGGAGGGCGGGGTCAGATGACCCCTGTCACAAAGGCGCGGTTACAGCCTAAAAGACGGAGAATCACCACCAGGAGCAGAGCAGATTTGGGCGAATTTCTCTCTGTTTACACTGATGTGGAGCGGCAGTGCTGCCGACAGGAGCGGCTTCTGTTCAACAGGACCCTGAGGGAAGGAGGGAGGGAGGGAGCGCACGCACACACACACGCACACACATGGAGGCACACACGCACACACACACACATGGATGCGCACACACACAAACATACACATACGCACACATTCTTTGCACACATTCTTTCCCCTTCTTCTCTCCTTCTGCCCCCCTCCCCCCCCCACTGGGGTTCTGACCCCAAAGTTCACCCCCCCCACCCCACCTGCATTAATTTAGCCACCATCCCCTGGCCTTTAACCCATCAGCCCCGGCTTCTCTCTGCCCCTCGCCGCCCCCCCCGCCCCCGCGTCTCGCAGGTCAGGCAGAAAGGTAACGAAGCCGTCAGATCTCATAAGACGACAGCGCGGGAGGCCCGGGGAACGCGATGCGATCTGACGGGTTTGGAAACGGTCCGACGCGCGTCTCTCAGCGCGGGCCGCCTCGTCTCTCCTCTCCTTTTTCATCTTTCCCTTCCTCTTTTCCTCTCTTTCCCCTTCCTCAGAAACGCGCGAGCGCAAAAGCACGCTCTGAAAGGTCTGCTCTCAGAGAGAGACGGATTTTATTTTGACTGAAGAGAGGAGGGGAGCGAAGGAGAGGAGCGGAGAGAGAGAGAGACGTTTCGCAACGCGGGAGGAGAGCTCTCGAGCGGCGTGCCGGCGGGGGCTGGAGGTGCTAATCAGCGCGGCTCGCGGCGCTCGGTTCGAGGCGGGAGTCTCCGCCAGCGTTCCTCAAGAGGCCCTCTCCAGAAAGCACCAGGGCTTTCGCACGGCCCTCCACAGCCGAAACACGCACACGGACCGACGTTATATCACCCTCTTTCACCCCCTCGATCTCCTGCTTCTTCCGCTCAGAAAACAAGAACGTATTCAGTGTTTTTCAGGGTTGTTTTTAAGGCCGCGATCCTCAGCTGCCACCAGAGGCCTGTGGCCTTGCCGAGCGGCCTGTCTGGATCGACGCGGTTCCAGCTGCAGACGCAAAACTGATTCCCGACGGGGTAAAAACCGCGTTCACCTGCGCTGCAGCGGGAGGCTGCACAGGGAGGCGCTAACGCCAGGCTAAGGCCTGAAGAGCCGCCCGCTAAGCCTGGTTTTCATTGGCTAATAATAACCGTCATTAGCCTTTGAGCTGTTACCTCCATTGCAGAGCTCACACATTACCACATGCTGACATCTGCGATCTCGCACATATTTAATTCCGTAACAGAACAATGGAACAGCGTGGCGGCAGTGTGGCGTTACGTTTAGGCCGCTACACGTGCAACCTGGAGGTTGCAGGTTTTATTCCCGGGTGGGACACAGCCGTTCACCCGACTTGCTCTCAGGAAGTATCCGGCTGCATAAACGGATTGTGCGGGGGGGAAAATGGAAGCTGTGTAAGTGGCTCAGGACAGCACGCCTGCGAAATGCAATAATGCAGCCATTACGCTTCTCCACTCCGGCACTCTGAGCGGAAAGCAAACGCAACCGACAAGACATTTAGCTCAGTCACGTCCCTCTTTATTGTTGCTGCGAAAAGACAGCTCAGACTTTCCCGCCCTGCTGTGAATATTTATGCAGCGTGCTCCGTGTCGGAACATTCTAGTGGTGCGGCACAGACGGCGGCTCTTCATCAGTAACCCTTTCCCAACCCTGCGTGCACTCAGTAGCGAGTCTAATAGCGTTAGCACAGACCTGATACCAGCAGTGACGTGTTTACCTTGTAGCTAGCACAGACCCTACAGCTGCTTTCCCAACCCTGTGTTAGCGTTAGCACAGAGCCTGCATCTTTACCAGCAACAACAGTGCTTTCCCAACCCTGTTAGTGTTAGCGTTAGCACAGAGCCTGCATCTTTACCAGCAACAACAGTGCTTTCCCAACCCTGTGTTAGCGTTAGCACAGAGCCTGCATCTTTACCAGCAGTGACAGTGCTTTCCCAACCCTGTGTTAGCCTTAGCACAGAGCCTGCATCTTTACCAGCAGACATGCTTCAACCTAGTGTTAGCGTTGCCAGGCGCTCTTATCACAACAGTGCTTCCAACCCTGTGTTAGCCTTAGCACAGAGCCTGCATCTTTACCAGCAGCGACAGTGCTTTCCCAACCCTGTGTTAGCCTTAGCACAGAGCCTGCATCTTTACCAGCAAAGGCTTCCACCCTGGTGCATTACAAGACTGCTCTTACGCTATCGCTAAGGAGCCACTTTGGGACAAACACAGACATTGACTGGTTGCCGGGCCCCACCCACCCCACCATTAACCATAAAGCAAAAGATCTCATATCAGTGCAATCCACTATTAATATCATATCATCATGTTTCAGGATCAAATAAAGCTCTATAATTCAAAATAACTACAACACACTATACTACTACACTATTTATAAATTACGAAGTGTACAGATGATTCAAAAGTCATTTATAATGCAGGACAACAGTACTCTTGCACCCAGAAACAAGTTCCCTTGGCCACAGAACCGATAGCGGCAAAGTTTCCTTTAAAGAAAGTGCATAAAATGATTAAATGACATGTCACGACTTCATAAAAAGCGCATTACACATTACAGAATTGTTGTCATTAGGAAACAGATGATTTATATGTTATTTGAAACGGGGCAAATTTCACTCCGCGGCGAGACCAAGCTGCGCGGACTGCAGGGCGCTGATAGCCGCCCAGTTTTCCCGCTCTTTTGAATTCGGGCCTACGAGGACCGTTCCCCCTACCTCCCCCCCCGAACGGCGGGAAACATCAATCAGACCTGACGACTGCACAGACTCGTGATGAGTTCCCCGGCGAGTCGGGTATTTTTCACCGCAGTCCCCCCAAAAAAAATCTAAAATAAAAAACGGGTCCAGCCACCGGTGCACGGGGATCGATCGATTGCCTCGTGAAGATGGCGGCACGGCGGCTAATAAAGATTATCCCGTACCGCCACTAAACCGCCATCTCTGCCGCTGCAGTGGAGCCTGCAACTTTATTTAAAAATGAACTGTTACAGAAACCTTTAAATATTGTGGGGGGGCGGGGGGGGGGGATTAATTCTTATGTACCAGACTTCAAACAATTACAACATAATACATAAGGAATCCTTACCCAGGTAACTTTTAAAAAATAAAAAATAAAAAAAACTAACTCCGAGTATAAAAGACCTGGAAATCACGAACATCTCCAGTGATTTGGCGCACTCCACAGACAGGACCAGAAAGGCCACGGGACACATTTGGGCATAATCACACCTCCCCCGGGGTCCCCGGAGAACCCCGCCGCAGCCGCTGAAATCGCACTCATGAGCGCAGACCCCCGTTACATAAGACCCGCGTCCCGCCCTCTCCACCACAGCCGATCCGAAGCCACGTTTTCTTTCTTTCTTTCTTTCTTTTTTGTACACATCGAATGTTACTGTGTGTTGTTTCCTCTCTGGTGCTGGCTGGCAGGTTGACGCTGGCCGTATGCAAGGGTATTAAAATCGCTTTCGAAAGTTTCTGACATCTGCGATTATTGTTGCCAGGTAACCGCCGGGGGGGGGGGGGGGGAGCAAACGGTCTTTTGCGGGATATAAATCACAGAGAACGAAACAGATGGACCCCGTCCCTTTTTTATCTCTCCTTTCCACCTGTTTTTTTTTGTAACAGGGCGGAAACGTTGAAACGGGTGCACAGATAAGCCTTAAATCTGAGAGGAATTAAAACAGCTCTGACAAGCGGAAATGCCCTCTCCACCCCCACCCCCCCCTCCCCCCGCCTTTCTCTTCCATCGCTCTGCTCCTTTCATCTTTTTCTCCAACGGTCATTTTTTGTTTTTTTAAATCAAGTGCAAATTTGATTATGTCCCAGGTTGTTTTTGTGAATAATTCCCCTTAGCGGGGACGCATTTGAACTTCAGCGAGCGTAACGAAAAATATGTCCCTCCACGGCTAGGGAAATGTTCTTTTTAAAATGTTTTTTTTTAATTTATTTATTTTTAAAGAAAAAAATCTTATATTACAGTCTGAATCATGGTCTGGTGAAACGTCGGGATCGATTTGCATGCCGCGTGTGGATCGTTTGGGCCCGAGTGGTTTATTATTTTTTAATTTTTATAAACGACCGAACCACTCCAGTTACCTGCCTTCCACAACAGGGCCGCATCGACAGGTCCACGGGAAATAAAATCAGGACGTAAGTAACGAGCCGACAGGTTATAAAAGGATGGGATGTTATCGATTATGGGACTAAACAAGATGGATGCTCCCAGTGTTTATTTAAGCTCATAAAATCAAAACAAAGACCAAAAGCCCCGCGCTGAGCGATTAATGCTAATGGTTGTCTTTTTTATTTGCGTGTTTGTTTGTTGTTGCTTCCCCTCCGAACCGCAGGCTCCATCCACCGTCTCGGTCCCCGTGGAAGAACACGGATCCATAAAACATCACGTTTCGCCGCTCGGCAGAGCGCGACCATTTAAATCAGGATGCGAAACAGACGCAGGTAACGACATTAAGGAACTCCACCCCCTGTTTATTGGGGTGCAACGTGCAAGTCCAGAACGGGGGGGGGGCGGTGGAAACCACGGAAACGGCAGGAATGGAACAGCCTTTTTTCTGTCTTTTCCAAAAAAGCACTCATAACAAATATCCAACACTTTTTACTAATTGGCTGCATTTATACAACACCTTTCTTTCAAATCATGATTTCAAACCCAGTGAGCCAAAGCAGGAATCGAAATGTCTAGAGGGGTGGAAATCTAGGTTGCAGGACGTCTTGATGTTTTAAACGGATTAGGTTAACCGCAATTTTAAGAAGACTAAAACCAGGTTTTAACCGGATATAGCTCAGCTACTTTTTAGTTGGCTAGAAAACTTTCGCTTTTCAACGAAATGTAGCCAGGTTTTACCTGAATGCCTTTCATGTAGATGACGGTTTCACCACAAACCTTTACACTGGGAACGAACATTACAGCACAAGGGGCAAACTCACCTCAACCATCACCTAAGTGATAATGTACCCAACGATACATATTTCTTGCTTTTCTTTTGTGAAAACGTAACACACAAACACACACATATGCGCACACACACACATGCATAAAACACATTGAAGCACACTTTCAATCACACGTGCACACACGAATGCACGCACAAAAGTGGTTACTTAAGAGTTGAGCCCTGGAGATGTGGTCCGGCACTGCTGATGAGATAAATATTCATGAAGACGGAGCAGCAGAGAGCAGATTAAATCTCCTCTCAGTGGGGATTATCATCATTAACTGTCTGTACGGGAGAGAAGGTCAAACACACACTCCTCATAATGCTAGTACGGTTTCATACTCCTCTCGGTGTGTGTGTGTGTGTGTGTGTGTGTGCGTGTGAGCGTGTGTGTCCGTGTCTGCTTTTGGCCTCTTCACCCTCGACGTCAAAGACGGGAACCTGGAGCGTTTCGGCGGGGCCTGTGCGACCGTTTCCACGGTTTCAGAACTCTGGCGGTATTAGAGGCTTTTCAAAGGAAGCGACGTGGCTTACCAACACAGCTGGTGCGCAAGCAAACTCAGAGTAGATTTCAGAAAAGACTGAAGGACGATCGCCGTGATTTGTTTGAAACAATGTACCACGGCTGAAACTGTACTGTGAAGATACAGAATCATCATATCTCCCATAGCTATTATGTGCTATAAGACACTGTAATAGATAAAGGAGGGAATTTCTACTGGGCCAGTGAAGAGAGGAAAGTCCCTTAGGGGGGTTAAGGGTGTGGGGGCAACAAGAGGGGCACAGGGGGTGATGAGAGAGAGCAGGGGGAGCTGTCAGAGTGCCCTACCCCGGGGACGTGTTTCTGCCGGCCTGCCGTTGCTGGGGAGATGGCCAATCAAGGTTACCAGGCCTGAGGCATTCTGGGGTATGTGACTGACAGCGTGTGGGTAGCTGCTTGTGTGTGTGTGTGTGTGTGTGAGAGTGTGTATGTGTGTGATAGAGAGAATGTGTGTGTGTGTGTAGCAGTAGAAGGCGCTGCAAGCTGTCCTCAACTCGACCAGACATCGGCCAAGGTCGGTGCCCAATCAACAGATAAATCACCAGAGCAGCACAATCGCTCCAGGCTCTACCACCAATCAGAGACCAGCAAGACCAGTGAGTGACAGCGCATTCAGGGACATCCACCAATCACACGCAGAGACAGTCACCCCCAACAATCATGTGCAGCGTCAGGCCATATCCACGCAAAGTAGTCAGGGCCCCATGCCAATAGACCCTGCAGAACAAAGGGATTGGAAAAAAAAGGTGAAGAGGAAAGAATTTTAAAAGACAGATGAGAACGAGTTCAGGCCACAGGAGCAAATCTGTCTGCAGCAAAGTTCCAGCGAAACAAAGGAAAGAAAACAAGAAAACCAAGACTATGTAAACTTGAGATCACAGAACCCTACAACGATGAAGTGGGGGGGGGGGGGGCCTTGACGTTGGCTGTCTACGCAGGTGCTCACAGACGCATCGACGAACCAGCTCTGCGTTCGCTCTATTCCGGGAGTTAAAAAAATAATAAAATCCAGAGCGAACTGAGCGGCGGTAAGAGTAGCACGCAGAGTCGGCGACACAAACAGCCGCGGGGAGAACGTCAGGAACACAAACGCAGCCCCCGCGCCAAACCGCACCGCCAGCCCGCCCTGTCGACGTCCCGAGCGTCGCGTTTGGCAGCGGCTGAAGTGCGCCTTTCGTTCAGGAGATGCTCTTAGCCACAGCAGCTCGCAGCGCGGGACAGGGGCACCCAATCGTATCCGAAAAGGGCAGGTGCGGGTGCAGGCTTTCGCCTTAGCCCAGCACTACAGCACCCGATTCTGCTTATCAGGGTCCCGATTGAAGACCGTTAGTTAATGAGTTGAACTGGGTCTCAACACACTGGCCCTTATTAGGATGAGACTGAACACCGCTGGTGTAGGAAAACTGAAAAGCACTGATCAGAGTTACGCGAGTAAGAGACAACACACCTGCCTAACCACACTCCCAGGGCCTTTTAGCGAGTGCAAAACCAATGAAATGACCAAAGATTGGTCCTGGTATTTGCTTTTCGCCAATCAGTGGTCATGTTACTGGTTTTGCACGTGCTAAAGGTCTTAGCCAATCAGGCTCCCAGAGCAGTGAGTGTACATGCAGCGTCGTAAAAGCGCCAGTGGAAGTTAACTGTGTTAATCCAGAACCAAAGCACAGACCCTGAACAGGTTCAATGCAGAGACAGGCTTTAGGGTCTGGAACCGAGGACGCAACCGGCCAAAACGGCGCCCGGAGAAGATTCCGGAAGGGGTTCCGAGGAGCAGAACGCGAGGCAGCTTTGGGGCTGACGAACACGACCGCGCAGCCCAATGAAAAGACAAAAATGGGGGGAGGAGGATGGGCCTCATGTGGCACAGTCCGTAGGGCAGCCGACTCTCATCCCAAATAAGAACCCCCCCCCCTCCCCCCGTGTGTCCAGGGGTTCCATTCCCAGCAGACACCCTCTGTACCCTGATTCCATCTGCTAGCCTTTCTGCTTTCATCCAGCGTGAATAAAAGTGGGGCAAAAAAGCAGGCGCCTGTAGTAGAAAATAAATACATGTATAAATAAATAAATAAATGAGTTCCCTTCCAGGGGAGAGATGAGAATCTAGAGACCGGCTCCTGGGCCGCTTGATAATAGCAGAACATCTGAAGTCGAGCGAGCGCAGTGTGTCGTTTCCTCTCTGTCACAGAACTACAGTGAGCACACTTAGTTCCGCAATATAAGCCTGCTAATCTCCCAAACAGCACCCTCTGATGAACAGTAGAGCTGTGATCCCGTTAGATGTAAATAGAACACAACAGAATAGAACACAATAGAACAGAAAAAGAGTAGAACACAATAGAACACGACAGAATGAAGTTGAAGAGAACAGAATAGAATGCAGCAACACAGAACACAGTAGAACAGAAAAGAATAGAACAGAACAGAACAGAACAGAACAGAATTCTGTAAAATAGAATAGAACAGAATAGAACAGAGCAGAAGGCCTTCATCCATATTCATGAGTGCACTGGTCAAACAGACGACAGCAGGACCGTGAGGAAGAGGAGGCATCCCCGATCCTGCCACTTTTCTGAAGGATAAACGCCTGATTCATAACCAGCACTGCCCGCAAGCTGTTCAGAAGAAGTAACCACGGAGACATTTTTCAAACGCGTGTTAATTGATCCTGACACCGTGCGGGGACAAAAACCAGCACACACACACACACACACACACACACACGCACAGTTCGGCTCCCGGGAACCAGGTGATCTCCCAGCATGCAACTTGCTGCCGTCGCGCCACGTCGGGGCACGCTGACCTTTCGGTGCCGAAGCTACGTCTGGCGACAGACAGACGGAAACGTCGAGTAGGAATAAAAAAAAAAAAAACAAGCAGACGAGCGATAACACTCGTCTAATTATCTGATAAATGCGCGAAAACGAATCGTCCTCAGTGGAGCTTTCATAGCGCAAACAACCGGCGCCAGTTTCGGCCAAAAGGGACTTAGCATCAAGGGACCGAGTTAATTCCATTTTAATTATGATAATATCGCGGTCCTGTCGGCAGTAAAAGGCTATAATAGCTTTTACAAACCTCTCGGTATGCTAAACCCAATGCTAAGATTACGACCGAGGGGATTGGTTGATACGGCGACGCAGCATAAATGCAGTCCAGCGCCTTTATTGGCCCAACAAGGTTTCTCGGGCCCGGAGTGCAACATTTAAAAAATCAATACAATAAAACTTCCATAAGCGGCGTTCACAATACGCACACCGCACACAACAATCACAGGTTAGAAAAACAGCCAGCGGGGCCTAAGTGTTCGAGCTCAGAACGCCTATGGGCACAGACAGGAAGGAGTCATTCCCTCTATTGCATTTCGCATCTTGGAAGCCTGATTCTGTGGCCCGATGGAGGAAGCTCAAACTCAGAGTTAAGTGGGCTAAGTGGGCTAAGTGGGAGGTCCGGACAGCTAAGAGGGGCACCAGAGGGGCACCAGAGGGGCGTCGCTTTAACCTGACGCAGCAGTGAAACTGTCACGGTCAAAGGGCACCCCAATTATAGTCATCGGGAAACCTATTTTTTTTTTTTAGCCTAGTATTTTTAATTACAGAACACGTTCTACCAGCCAAACTCACAAGCTGTGCCGAGACTCAGTTCCTCTCTGGGCTCACGCTCTCAGTTCAAGCTGAAATATTCAGTTCAACATATAAAATTGTTCCATTTTTCCTTAATAAGGTGACATTTGTTCCCATCTGCTTCTTACGTGACTGCGAAAAGTTGTTTTCCATTTGGGGTTGTGTTATAAAGAACAACAGGGAGGTGTTGGCAGAACTGAACCCTCAGAAAACTTTATTTTCATTCAAGGAACTGGCTGAACTGAAATGCAATTTACCACAATCGTTGGTAAAGGTTCACTGGCTTGAATTGAGAGGTTTTAATTTCTATGATTCAACTGTCACTCTCCATCACTACGGCAACATGAAGCTTGCAAAGGGCGGAGCAATCACGCTAAAATATGCCCCGGTTTGTATCATCCAATCAGAAGGCTTCAGTCTGCATAAATCAGCCAGTCACTGGACGAGACATACAGATGCCACCCACTTCATAAAGCTTCACACTCCCCAACACATCCATCTGAGACCCAACAAAAAAAAAAAAGGTTTTAATTTCTGACTTCATACAAGTGTCGGGTGACAAAAACATGCTGCAGCGAAAATGTTTTCTAAAATTTTAATTTATTTTATTTCATTATTTTTTTCCATTATCGAATGTCCCTCCGTAATGAGGCTTCCAGCAGGAGCAGAATATACGGTTCTTGAGATTAAAAAGCAGAGACGCGTGCCCTGCGGGGGACATAAAGGAAGTGGCGGGTCTAAGGAGGACATTACACAGGCCATTTCATCACCGCTAATTATCCCCCGGTAAAAACGGACCGGCGGTATTTTAACTCTCACCGCCGTGGGAAAACACAGCCTTCAGCAGCCCAGAGAGTCACCCTCGACCCTCCCCATCGTCCGCGCTCGACGCCCGCGCCGAAACCGCTAACGTCGCTCTCGAGGAGAGCGCGTTCGCGTCGGAGTCCGGCCGTTCGACCCCGATTACGCGGTCGCAAATTTTAACGAAGAGCGGACGTAGGCTAGGCATTTCTAACGAGCGCTAAACCCCTTAAGCCTATTTGTCCAATTAATTTACGTGCGAAGGGACCGAAGCGACGGCTAGGGCCGCCGCCGCGCGACGAGCTAATAGCGGGAAACTCGTTAGCGCGTGGCTAACGAGGATCGTCCCGCACCTCCACCAGCTCATTAAAAAGGGGGTGTCTCGCTCTCCATTAGGGACGGGAACGCCGAGGGGACATTACGAAAAATCATTTTATCGCTAAATGGCTTGTTTCTCACGATGGCCACGGCGTGGGGGTGGGGGGGGCGGGTGGGGGAGGAGTCGAGGGGGAGGGGACCCTACGGAGAGGATCCTTTTTCACACACAGTCACCCTTCTCAAATTAAAAGTAAATAACTCTGAAATGAACATAAAACATAACCGGAGCCAATTAGAGCAAAGCAACAAGTTAAATATTTAAAATGTTTAAATTCCACGCCGGCGAGAGGGCGTTCGGGCTTGACGGAACGTTCAGAAGGACGAACCGAAATTGCGTTCCTCTCGCAAACACGCACAACGAGGTCGTAGCCAAGGGGCTGCTATCTTTTAATGTTGTCGAGTCGAAAAAAAAAAAAAAACCACAACTTTTGTTTCCATCTTTTCCAGAAACGTGATCGGAAACGCAGGAAACGCAGACGCCGGAACGGGGTGTGGGGGCGTGCTCACGCTGCGCACTTCTGAACAGAGATTTGGATAAACGGTGCAATTACGACGCCGAATTGGCCCAAAACCGTCGTAAGACACCCGCCAGACGTCACAACGGAGCATAAAACACCGGCCCTAAATCCTCGCAGACGGGCGGGAAAAACAGATTTTATGTGCCCCCAAAAAGTTGTACTTTCTCCCGTAAATCAGAACTTCCATCTCCAGGAGGACAGCAGAACCCCCGCCCCCCCTCTGTGAGACAGGCGGTTTGTGTGAAAACTGAAGGCCGGTCGTAAATCCGGAGGTCCGTGCGGTTCGCCGTCAGACACGGGCCCGGCTCCTCAGACCTTGGGGAGATTCTGGCCGGAAGACGTTTGCCCGCGCCAGCCTCACCTCCGTCGCCAGGCCAACCAAGGTCAGGCGAGGTCACGGCACAAGCCTCACGCCAAAGACTCTGCTGGCCTGACTGTGTACCTGTTGTTGGGTCTTGGAGGTGCCAGTGTTACTCTAAACCACCTCCAATTTAATGGCTCTTTGGTGCTGACCTCATACTCTCATTGAAAGATGGCTGCTAGGATCCATACTTTGATAAGAAGCTACCCGGGCTAAGCTCGCCTTTGACCCCTGACCCCGCCCCTTCACCCAGACTGAGCCAATCAGGACCAAGAAGATCAGAAGGTTCAAAGTGCAGGCGAGAGCTGCTCTCCAGTCAGGCCACGGCCATTGTACCCTGGTGCTGACACATACATACTTACCCTGGACCGCTGCAGTAAAATATTCAGCGCAGAAGAAGAAAAATGTCAAAATAAAAGACTGCACACGTGACTCTGGAAAAGGGCTTCTTGTGTAAAGCGTCCAAACAACGTCAGGGAAAATAATTTAATTTGGGGACTCATCTCTCTCTCATATCTCCAGAGACCGCCGATGTCACAAATTTCCTCTGCTGCGCCGGTCCGGGCGCGGCGCGGCCCCAGAGCCGCCGGCAGGAAGCGGGTCGTCCCGGAGAAACGGCGGCGCCCTCGCCGGCGCGCCCCGCCCCGCATAACAACGAAACAAAGGAGCGGGCTCTCTAATCAGGCCCCGCGAGCGCCATCGATAAGGACGGCGCCGGCGCCAGGGACGAGACCCGCGGTCCAATCGGAGGCTGACCCCTGCCGACGCAACCGCGCCCCCGCCTGCCAATCAAGCGCCGGAGCGCACCGCACCTCAGACCCGCGCAACGTGAGCGCGATCACAAACAGGCCGTATCACAGGGAGATCAGCACGCCGCCATCCATATGCAAGGGGGAGAGTGACCTAAAGCACGTACACTCACACACACGCACACGCACACGCACAGAACCACATGCACACACACACACACACACACAGAACCACACGCACACACACACACACACAGAACCACATGCACACATACACACACACGCACACGCACAGAACCACACGCACACACACACACACACACACGCACACACACGCGCGCACACACACACACACACACACACACGCGCACACACACACCCACACAGAACCACACGCACACACACACACAGGCACACACATACACACGCACATACACACACACACACACACACAGAACCTCACGCACACACACCAGAGCATACTATAGCAGCAGCTGGTACAGGTGAGCAGGTCCAAACAAGGCCCACAGACCAGACCCAGATATCCTGTTAAAATGGGAAAAAAATGTTTTTTATAAAACAGCCAGTGGCCCTCACAGCCAGTGGCCCTCGTCTGGCGTGGGGCTCCTGTCTGGACTGTGTTAGGGGCGGGGGGAGGGGGTGTGGGGGGTGGCCACTCACCGAGAAGGGCGGACATATTCTGGAAGATTCTGAGAAGTTCTGGGGTGATGGAAGGGCTATTTTCCAGAGTCACCAACCTGCAGAGAGAGAAGATAAATGAACCAATCAGATTTCACCACTTGGGGAGGGGAAAACCCTGAATGCATTCCTTGTCTTCTTTAAAAAAACATCCTGGTAAAAGATTCCAGCATTTCTCAAGCTTCTGGTTGTGTGACTGTGTGCATGTGTGTGTGAGAGAGTGTGAGTGTGAGTGAGCGTTTTTCGTGAGAGTGTGTGTGTGTGTGTGTGTGTGTGTGTGTGTGTGTGAGTGAGAGAGTGTGAGTGTGAGTGAGTGTTTTTGTGTGTGTGTGTGTGTATGCGTGTGTGAGTGTGTGTGAGAGTGTGAGTGAGTGTTTTTGTGTGTGAGTGTGTGTGTATGCGTGTGTGAGTGTGAGTGTGAGTGCGTGTGAGTGTGTGTGCATGTATGAGTGTGAGTGTGTGTGCGTGTGTGAGTGTGAGTGTGAGTGTGAGTGCGTGTGCGTGTGAGTGTGAGTGTGTGTGTGTGTGTGAGTGTGAGTGTGAGTGTGAGTGTGTGTGGGTGTGTGTGAGTGTGTGTGTGAGTATGTGTGTGTGAGAGAGTGTGAGTGTGAGTGAGTGTTTTTGTGTGTGAGTGTGTGTGTATGCGTGTGTGTGTGAGTGTGTGTGTGTGTGTATGCGTGTGTGAGTGTGTGAGTGTGAGTGAGTGTTTTTGTGTGTGAGTGTGTGTGTATGCGTGTGTGAGTGTGAGTGTGTGTGCGTGTGTGAGCGTGTGTGCGTGTATGAGTGTGAGTGTGTGTGCGTGTGTGAGTGTGTGTGCGTGTGTGAGTGTGTGTGCGTGAGTGTGAGTGTGTGTGGGTGTGTGAGTGTGAGTGTGTGTGCGTGTGTGAGTGTGAGTGTGTGTGCGTGTGCGTGTGCGTGTGTGTGAGTGTGAGTGTGTGTGGGTGTGCACATTCAGCACTTTATGGAAAATCGATGTGAATCACCCCTGTGCTGCTGCTATGCAAAGTCCTGTTCCTCTGATTGTGATAAATTACTGATGATGTAACGACCCTTTAGCGGCTGATCGGGTCTCAGGGCTGCCAGTGGCGGGCCTTGGAGAGCCGTGATTGGTGGAGGCTCCCGGGGTCAGGATCGAAACGCACACTCCGTCCATCTCCCTTCTGCCTTGTTTTATATGTTTCTTTCTCTTTCTTTCCCTTCGTTTCAAATCTTCAAGGAACGTTAAATCTTAAAAAACAACAGAGCCGTTATTTACAAATTGATCTGCTCTGGCAACCGGGCTCGGTGTAATTTGCGGACCGGAACAGAACCCCGAAGGAGCCGGAGTGGTGGAGGACGTGTGGAGGGGCAGTGAGACACGGTGCTGTGAGGTTCAGAGGGGGGCAGTGGCAGAAGATCGATTAAGAACGAGGCACTATTGCTCATCTGCAGGAAGACACAACGGGACGGACTGAGGGAGGGGGACAGACAGATGGACACGTGGACGGTGGGAGGGAGAGAGTTAGAGGGAGAGAGTGGCAGATAGAGAAAATGGCACACATGCAAACACATATAAACACATTATTTCCCTCTCTCAGAGATGTCTCAGAGAGACAGACAGAAAGAGAGAGTGAGAGGTGGAGACAAACAGAGAGAGTGAGAGGTGGAGAGACAGACAAACAGAGAGAGAGGGGGAGAGACAGACAGACAGACAGACAGAGAGAGAGTGAGAAGCGGGGACAGACAGACAGACAGACAGACGGGGGGGGGGGGAGTGAAAGAGGGGGGAGAGGCAGAGACAGACAGACAGAGAGAGAGAGGGGGGAGTGATACAGCACTATAGCGTGTGTACACAGACTGGTTAAGCCTGCTCCCTCACACAGCCCAATAGAGCAGTCTCTGGAGAGAGCAGCTCAGGGCTGCTGGGAACTGCACTTGTTTACAGGGATTAATTTCATTATCTGTAGCTGAGTGGCAGCAGAAAAACACGCTCACGCTCACACACACATACACACAGGCACGCTCACACACACACATACACACAGGCACGCTCACACACACACACACACACACAGGCAGGCTCACATACACACAGGCACGTGCACGCACACGCCCAGGCACGCATGCACACACACACACAAACACAAACACACACACATGCATGCACACACATACACACACTCACACACACACACACACAAAAAAACACGCACAGACACCACAGCTTCCCATCAGTCACTGACAGAGAGAAGTCTTCGTTTTCGCAGTCACTGATGAGGGGAGGGGATTTATGGGCATTGTGGGTAAAGTAGCGGGGCAGGGCTCGATAAACACGAGCCACCGGGCCCAATTAGGGAGCTGTCAGGGGCTGCCGGCTTCACTCCGGTGACAAAGGAGAGATCGCGGCGCGGCATTAGCAGGACCTTTCATTCAGCTGGGCGCGCGCGGCGGGGCGGGACGGAGAGCCCGGGGGCGTTTAACGGCTCTGCCCGCCGCCTCCGCGAATAAACGCAGGCGCCCGGACGTGCCCCCCGCGCGCGAACGCTTCCTGCCCCGGCGCGCCGCGGCATCGAGCGCGCCCGGACGCCGCCGCTAAGGACGGCATTACCATGCTAACGGCCGCGCGGCGATGCTAACGCGCCCCGGCCGGGCCGAGCTTCGGGCAGAGGTTCTGCTTTAATCTGGGGGGCCGGGCGTCGTAAATCTGCCAACCCCGAGACACCAGGCAGCAGCGTGTGTGTGTGTGTGGGGGCTGAGGGGAGGGCATGTGAGGATATGTGGTTGTGTGTGTGTGTGTGTGTGTGTGTGTGTGTGTGTGTGTTTGTCAGCAAGTCAGTATGTGTATGTGTGTAAGAGAGGACAGGTGAGTATGTGTACACAGGTAAGGACAGGTGAGGACAGGTGAGTATGTGTACACAGGTGAGAACAGATGAGTACAGATGCTCAGGTGAGAACGTGTACACAGGTAAGGACAGGTGAGGACAGGTGAGTATGTGCACACAGGGGAGGACAGGTACACAGGTGAGTATGTGTACACAGGTGAGGACAGGTGAGTATGTGCACACAGGGGAGTAGCTCCGTACCAGAGCTCCAGGCCGTCCTCCAGCAGGTACACGTGGGGTGGCTGCATCACGTCTGTGCTGAGCTGGATCACAGGAAGCAGGAACGGGTACAGGTTCT
>NC_057942.1:38205524-38213024 GCF_018555375.3 Anguilla rostrata | reverse complement strand
AATCTCACACGACGCCGCACTCCGACACAAAGGCGCTCTGACGGGTTTAGGAGAGGACGCAATGCAAAACCTCAAACGCCTTAACGAGGGTTCCGATTTCCCCGCAGAACCGCCGACGGACGCGGACACACAGATAAAAGAGGGGGGGCGCGGAGGACCCTGTTTTCTGACGGAATTCAGCCGAAGCGGAACCCGGCGCATCGTTCAGGCCCGTTCTCTATCGGGGGGGCTGTGAGGAGAGAGGCGCGGCCCGCTAACTGTCAAAACGGGGCGCGGCCGTGTTGCCCTCCCGCCGACAGAAGAATTCAAACGAAGATGCGATTTTCGTTATCCGCAAAACGGCAAACACAAACACCCGGACCGACGGCGTCCTGTCTGAGGCGGCGATGCCGAAAGTTCAGTCCGATTAATCTCCGCGGCGCGGTTTGGGAAGAACTGCCGTTTAACGCCAGGAGTACGCGCAACACTGACATTCACACTCCGCCACCTGTCATTATCCGTTTCAAAAATTGATCACATGAAACACCTGCGGGGACTTGTCCGCATCAATCAGGCCAAGTTGATTGGCGTGTGGACGTGACATTCATTACATTACGTTTATGACGCTCGTTACAATCTAGCAGATGCTCTTATCCAGAGTGGCTTACGATGCTGGAGAGGCGTAAGTGCTTTTTCCCCTGATTAATATGAGGGACGGCGCCAGACCGTGCTAACCGTATGCCCACATCAGCAAGCACACGCGGCAGGTAACTTCGTTAAAGCTGCAGCGCGCTAACCAATTATGCTAACGTTCTTATCCTTGACAAGACTGTGTGCGCAGCCATTTCTGTGCTCTCCTTCGCCTCAAGTTCCCACAAAGTCTTTTCCCATGATGTCTATGAGATGTTTGTGAAATGGTTGATGGGAAATGTATTACAAAAGAAAAACCGTAAAAAATGTACAGATTTGATGTAGTCAAACCCTTAAGTTTTCCAGTTTTGCCGAAGAGTCAATCAGGCACTACTCCCCTGGGAAACCGCCCTCCTGCGATACTCCTGTTTAATCAGGACCATGACCCCTTGACCCCTGACCCCCCGGCACACGCTCACCTGGACGCTGACCCTCTCGATGACGCAGGAGATGACGTGCAGCACCTGCATCTTGGTGTCGCATTCGGTCACCTGCTGCAGCAGCTGGAAGAGCAGGCCGAAGATGGACTCCAGGTACTGCCCCAAAAACAGAGCCCAGATCAGGGTATCAATCACCGTGAGAGTGCTGATCACAGTATCAATCACCATGAGAGTGCTGATCAGAGTATCAATCACCATGAGAGTACTGATCAGAGTATGAATCACCATGAGAGTACTGATCAGAGTATCAATCACCATGAGAGTACCGATCTGAGTATCAACCACCCTGAGAGTACTGATCTGAGTATCAATCACCCTGAGAGTACTGATCTGAGTATCAATCACCCTGAGAGTAGTGATTTAAGTAATTATCACTGGAGTCCTGGGGCCTCTAGTGATAATTAAATGGTGTGTGTTCTGTGTAATCACACAATAAAGTTTTATTGTCATGCATTTTGAATTATGTCTCATCACAGGCTGATATGTGCTGCGACTCAATTGATAGCAGGAATTATTATTAATTCCTGGCTATGGGACAGTAAGCTTATGAAACTGGGGGGTAAGTGCCTATTTCGGGAGGGCGCTGGTCCCCCAATAATGCCAGTAACGGGTACTTACGTTTCGCCAGCATGCAGCAATGCGCTTCTTCGCACCCACTTTAACATCTGACCATTTTATTTCTTTTTCGGTTCCAAAATGGTTCGGCTGCCGCGGCACGCTGCCACTTCGCGAAGTTTCTTTTATTGGTTATGCCAACAGAACTACTTCCGCCAAACAACACCGTCCATCTGTCCCCTCCCGCTCGAAACGAGCTTTCGCCATTTCACACTCCGTGAAGTTCCCCTTCTCTGTTCTGCCGTCTGACTTCCCCATTTTCCCTGACAATGGCTTGGAATGACGAGCCGATGCATGTCATACTCACACTGGCCGTCCCATTAAAGCACTTACGGTTAATTGGGGGAGTCACGAAGGCGGGACACGAGGCTTGTGCACGCACGCGAAATTTCAAGGTGACCGGGAGAAAACAGCGTGCGGGTCAGCGCACGGACGGTTTTATAAATCAGAATAATAAATAAATAAATCGGTTTTGTTTCAAAATGTAATATGCCTGGTCTTCATCCACATAAAAGGACCATTTAATTTCCTCTCTCCCTCTCTCTCTCAGCAAGCAAACCTCATTAACCTTAAACGACACGCGAGAAAGAAAGGATAAAAATAGGCACTTTTTTAATAAATAAAAAAAAACAGAGAAATTCTCAGACTCACCGGTAGGAACTGCTCGGTCCTGAACTCGAAGTCGTCGACAGGTAAGGACGTGTTAAGGGCTTCAAGCTCAACCTCAACGAGAGGGGTGACCGGGCTGACATCGCCATGGAAACTTTGGAGCTGGGGGGTGGCGGGGAACTGGACTTCCCAGGGGCACCGTTCAAAAATTGTGACTTAGCAAAATGTGGAGGTTGATAACTCCAACACACAAGGGGTGGGGGCAGCTTTACAAATACATAAACTCACAGGGCTCATCGAAAGAGATTTAGAGCAGGACCGAATTAGGATCAGTGTTGCGCTTTTAGCTGATAATGGATACGGAATATGGACACAGGCAAACTGACCCTAGATCAGCTCCCCCTACTCTGATTCCCTTAAAGAATTTAAGAGCCCTGTTTTAGGATCGTTTTATTTCCCTTTTATTTCCTTGTTTAACTGGAAACTGCTGATGTGCGGTGAGTGTTCTGGCACAAAATGGCTCCCATGGCTCACTCAGGATTCTGTTACATGGGTGGGTGGGTGATGGTGGTGGTGGGGAGTTCCCTCCCCTGATTAAAGCACTCTGAGCCCACGCCGTGAAAGGCGCTATACAGAAACGCGAGTGAAAGGATATTCAGCTTCAGGGTGGTGGCAGTCTCAATCCGAACCTGTGGCGGGAAAAGAACAGCGACAACAGCCTCAGTTAAGCAGAAAGGATTTCACCCCAAAAATCCACATCCACACCAAAGCCACGCCCACACGATTCCAGGGGCGGGGCCCACTGGTAGAGTGACGGGCCAACTTGACGTGGGGCTGTGTCGAACCAGAGGAAAAGCTGTAATCGCGTTTGCGTGTTTTGATTTGTTTTAACAACCCCAGTGAACGTCATTCCTGTCAGTGGGGAAAGGTGTGAAGCAGACAGGACGTGTGGGCAAGGAGGACCGAACCTGATCACCGCTTTCAATGAGGCTTCAGCCCTTAATTATCCAATCAGACACCTCCTCTGTGTCAGTCGATATTTTAACTTCATTTAGCGTCACGCTGGTGAAAGGCAGCTCAAGGCCGTTCGCGTGTCCCTGTACGTACCGCTGGCTCCTTCCTCAGGTGTGCGCGGCTAACGGAGCCAGGCGATTGGCGGAAACGGACGCCTGCGCACACGCACGGCATTCTGGGAATCGAGTCGCCCACTCCTGCTCTCGAGTTCCAGTCTCATTCCAGGTGAAACGACGGCGGGATTTGAGGACCCAGCGGTGGCGGTGACCCCACCCGCCCCTGCCCCCGCCCGGCCGCAACAGGAGGGGCAACAGCCCCAACCTTACCGCCGATTCTCATTCGCTCGGATTGGCGGAGGCATGGACCATTCCGGATTGATAGCCCGTCGGCGGCGCCAGACGACCCCGGCTCACAGGCTAACGACGTCAGCGCCCCATCCGCCACGGCGGCAAATACGCGCCTCGAAATCGCCACCCGGGGGCGCCGCCTCCGACAGACGGCTCCGTCCAAGCTTCTCCCCTCGCCAAAACGGCCGGGCTCCGCCCCCCTTCCTCCACCTGCCGGCGCGAGCCGGGACGGCGGGCGGATTAACGGCGGTAAAAGAGGAAACGCCGGCGTTATCTCAAAGCTCCAAGCCGGCGAGAAAAAAAAAAACGCCCCCGGACGTGGTTCCGGGTCAGAAGCCGGCAGGTTCCTTAATCCCGCCGACGCGCGGCGCGGGCGAAACGCGTGCGGGGGGCCTTTTAACTGGGGACCCGCTGAGCAGGACGACCGGGGGGGGGGGGGGACACATAAATCTGACGCGCGACAACATTTAGGAGGAGGCGATGAGGCGAGCGAGAGAACAGGAGGCGGCGGGAAAGGGAGCGGCAGAAGCGAGGCGATGAACGTTAGCGGCGGAAGTGAGCGAAGCTGGGCCGCGCGCCCCAAGGCCCAGAGTGCCTCTCTCTGACTGGCACCTGCCCATCAGGATCAGGGTTTTTAATTGGACGGTTAATCTCGGCTGGGGGCATCGAGGGGCCTGCCCCCCCCCGGGGAGACGGCGAGGGTCCGGAGAACGAGGTCACCGGTCCCGAGGGGCGGAGCCTCCACCGATTGGCTCACGCGGAGACCCGGGAGGCCGCGCCTCTGAAAGAACGTGACATGGCGCCGCGGAGGAGGCCGTCAAACTTCCCAACTCTCAAAATTCAAGATCCGGGCGCGCCGCGGGCCTGCTGACGGACACCGCGGCGCGCGCTGTCAATCTCGCCGTTCCCATGGCGATGCCACGTGCCAGGAGCGCTGGCCTGGTTTCTGCTGCCCCCTCCCATCTGTTCGCCTCCGATACAAACGATCATTCGCCGCCAGAGCGCCGTATCTGGAGCAGAACTCAATACGCCCCCCCCCCCACCCCAGTGCATTCTGGGAGAACCCATCAGCAAGCGCCCCGCCACCCAAACCCTCCCCCCCTCCTCTGCTGGGGCACATCTGACCGCCTCTCTCATTTGCCCCTTGGGTAAATACCGGCCGAGCAGCCAAGGGGGCGAAACAAGAGGAGGTGCCATAAATACACACCCGTGTGTGAGAGAGAGTGTGTGTGTGTGTGTGTGTGTGTGCGAGAGTGTGTGTGTGTATGAGAGTGTGTGTGTGTGTGCGTGAGTGTGTGAGAGTGTGTGTGTGTGTGTATGAGAATGTGTGTGTGTGTGCGTGCGTGTGTGTGTGAGAGAGTGAGTGTGTGTGCGTGCGAGAGTGTGTGTGTATGAGAGTGTGTGTGTGTGTGCGTGAGTGTGTGAGAGTGTGTGTGAGAGTGTGTGTGTGTGTGCGTGCGTGTGGGCGTGTGTGTGAGAGTGTGAGTGTGTGAGAGTGAGTGTGTGTGCAGAACTGCAGGTCTTAATGCCCACAGAGCTCATGTTCTGATTTCTCACTTTTTCATCTCTCCATCTCTCAATTGCTCACTCTCTTTTTCTTTCTCACACTGTGTTCTCTCTTCTGTGTGTGAGAGAATGACAATGTGTGACACACATTTCCACTCTCACCTCCCTCTCTCACATCACTCTCTCTCTCACACACACACACACACACACACTCTCTCTTATTCTCACACACACACACACACACGCACTCCCTCACTCGCTTTCCGAACACACAGTTTCAGAAGTCCCTCTCTCGGTTTCAGAAGACAGAGCCGAGTTTTCGCAGGGTCAATTTGGGGGAGCGCAGGCTGCACGCTCTCTCGCCCTCCCTCCCGATCCGCTCGGTGCGAGACGGTCGTCGAAATTCCTCCGTCTCCGACACCGCCCTCCCGCGCTGGCGGGCTGCCGCTTTGTTCGGCCGGAAAGGGGGGCTTATATATCCAAATATAAACCCCAAAAAAAAAAAAAATCTTTCAAACGTGAAGAGCGCTCCTTTAAGGAGGTAATCGCGCCGCCGGCGGGGAATCCTTCCGGAAGCCGCGAGCCGAGCAGCCGCGGCGGTTCGTCAGCGCTGTAATTATCCCGCCCGTCTCCAGGCTGCGGAGGCTTTGATCTGCTCGGCCCTTTAATGCAGCGAGCGCGTTCGTCTTTTTTTCGTTCGCTCGTTCGCGGGCCCCCGTCTCTCCTCCTCTTCGGCGGGGGGGGGGGGTCGGGCTTCGCGCCCGGATCAAAGGGGCGCTCGGCTCGGGCGATTACCCGGCTCCTTCCCGCCGACGCCGGGGCGAGAGAAACGCGCGGAAGGGGCCGGCGGGGCGCGTGCGCGTCCTTTTTGAATTCCGCCGATTGTTTCCGCTGCTCCGGCGGGAAAGCGCCCGCTAGCTAGCGGTCTTCGCGCGGTTCGATTTCGAACTCGGCGGCGCCGGACCGCGTAACGGCTGTGTCTGAAGCGAAAGTTACGGCTGAATGTCGAGTGTACGCAGGCCGGGCCGCTTGACCACAGCGGTTCTGGCTAATTGGAGATTCGGTTAGAGCCCATGGGGGGGGGGTTTGAGGCTTTTCTGAGTTTGTAAAAGAGATTAACAGACTGACCTACTGGGGGGGGCGGCGTGCGGCTCGGCCCCCAGGACACCAGACTCTCAGCCCTACGTACTAATCTCCCCGTGCGTTTTTGGGGGCTCGATTTCCCCCAAATTGTGCAAGGCTGTTAAAATCACTTCCCAAAGTTTTTTTAACGGAAGGGAAGAAAAGCTTTTTTAACATAAACAAAAAAACTGTCTGATGTCGCACGATTAAAAAAACGCACTGATTCAATAACCCAAAACGACCAGCTGCAAAACACACGATCATCACAAGCCCATCATCATCATCATCATCGCTGCTCGTCAGAAGATAAGCGAGCGCGGACGGGAAGAAGGGAGGGGGAGACGGACGAGAGGAACAGAAGCGCGTTTTAATGAGCGCGGTACGACGTGTTTGCGGAGAGCGAGCGGAAGCCTTGACAACCGCACGTCCTCACGGACGCGCCCGAATATTTATCGGGGCGAGAGAGAGAGAGAGGGGGGCGGCGCTCCGACCGGGCCCTTGTGTGCCTCCGCAGGTGGGCCGCCAGGCCCCTTTTAGAGGACCCGGGCCAAAACTGACCCGCTATGCAGCAGCAGGACGCCAGCACCGTGTCTTTGAGAGGACAAATACAGGTTAAAAATAAACCCGATAAGCCCCCGTCCCGCAGCGCCCCCCCCCCTCTCTGATTACGCTCTCTGCACCTGAGCAAACAGGGGCGCTGAAGGAAGCGCGTCCGTCGCGCGGAGCGAGCACCGCTACCCGCCGCCGTCGACCGGCCCGTGAGGGAGGCGCCGTGATTGGCCAGACACGGCTGGGGGAACTCTGACCCGGGCCAGCGCAGTCTCAGGGGGGGGCTGGGTCACAACCGAAACGCTGTGTGTTTGATTCCCAAACGGATGAGGTCATTAGCCTGAATCAAGTACCTCGCATTACATTTAGCTGACGCTCTTATCCTGTCTGACATGCATGAGTGCATAAATACAGGTTTAGGCAGAGCGTCACCACTGATGACACATTCATACAAGAACCTAAAGAGCCACAGCTTGTGCAAGAGATTAACCCTTTGGGTTTTTTCAAATTTCTAAGTCAGTGTTCTAGAACTCCACTGCTACTGCTCAGTTACCAGTAGCGACTGTTACATCAGCGATAGAATGTTCAGTTAAGAGCATTCTAATCACATATTTGTGACCTCACACCTT
>NC_057942.1:38193024-38198024 GCF_018555375.3 Anguilla rostrata | reverse complement strand
CCCGCTTCACGCCCAGATCCGCGGAACTTTCCGGAAAACGCGGACGGCCTGGTCCCGGGGTCGGTTCCTGTCACAGTCGCTCCGTTTCACGCTCCTCTTCCAGAGATCAAGAAATGTAAAAAGTAAAAAAAAACAAAAAAACAAGGGGCTTCGTACAAGTTTGGGAAATAAGAGTTTCCTCTCGCCCCTTTGAAAAAGAAGATCACTTGAATAAAAAAGGGAGAGGAAATGTAGAAAGTCAGACTTTCATCTTTCAGAACACCTCCAGTCTTTTCATCTGGCAGAGTGCTGGGATCTCTTCTGCTTCATTTTTCCAGGTGGGTGGGGGGGGGTGACAGCTCAGCCTGACATGAACCCAGCCCCCAAACCCCAACCTCAAACCCCCCCCCCCCCCCCCAGGTCTACACAGCCCATCTCCTTTCTACCTCCAATCCCTACAACATCCTACCCTCAGCCAGTACTGCATGTGCATCTCTGTTGCCTACTGTGCTGTCTGTCTGCTACGGTCCTCTGTGCAAGCACCTGTGCCATGCTACGGTAGCCCTGTCCAATCCTGTGTTCCGTTTCTGCAGGTACCCCTGTGCAAGTCTGTGTTCCGTTGGTATGGTGCCCCTGTGCAAGTCAGTGTTCCATTACTATAGTAACCGCATCCTCTGTGTAAGCCTGTGTTCTGATGCTAAAGTAACCCTGTGCAAGCCTGTGTTTTGTCCCTAAGGTACCCCCTGTGCAAGTCTGTGTTGTGTTACTATATCCTCTGTGCAAGCCCGTGTTCTGTTGCCATGGTCTCCCAGAACAGGCCTGCGGCAGCAGCAGACGCGGGGACTCTGTGTTTGGTTCTGGTACAACCTCGGTACTTAATCTCAAAATGAGACCTTTTTAATTGGGCCGTGCATTCCGGCTGAAAGAGCTGCTCGTGTGCCGAACGCTAAGGGCCCAATCGCTAACCGGACCAATTAACCAGAGGCAATTGGCCGGAACTAAAGGCAGCTGCTCCATCTGGCTCTGTTTCAGGGGGCTATCGTACCTGTGGTGATGGACCTGAAGTTCTCCCAGCAGCTGGTTCTTAAACCACAGGTCAAAGTCCACGTTGTCAAAGAGCTCGTATGCAGCAAGGCCGACCGCGTTGTACACTGAAGAGAAAGGAGAGTGTGTGAGAGGGAGTGTGGTGTGTCACAGAGAGAGAGAGAGGGAGAGAGAAAGAGTGAGAGGACAGAGGGAAGAAAATGAGAGCGGGAAGAGAGGAGAGTAAGAAAGTGAGCGTGAGAGAGAGTGTCACACAGAGAGAAAGAGAAAGAGTGATAGAGGGGAAGGAATGAGAGAGCGGGACAGAGAAGAGTGTAAGAGTGTGTGAGAGTGATAGTGATAGATGGGGAGTGAGAAAGAGTAAAAGAGAGGGGGTAGAGGAGAGTGAAAGAGCAAGAGAGATGGACAGAAGAACGGAGGGAGAAACAGACAGTGGGGCTTCAGTAAGGTTATGCTGGGATCAGAGTACACAAGACAGGGTGAAGGGAACAAGAGAACTGCGCAGTTAAATGCACTAATGACGGCGGAAATAAACAGAACCCTGACATTCTATCCTTTCGCCACCACGGACGGAACAATCCGGAATGCCTTCCCGTGATGACCTTCACCTGGAAGGAGATGATTCTCAATTCCTGCACACTTCCCGGGTCCCCCAAGACCGGTGCGATCCGTGCGCCTTGCCTGGGGCGAACACGACCGCTAACCCGCGTTAGCGATGCAGCGGCGCGCGCGGAAACACCGGGGTTCGACAACATCGCCCGGGGCGACACGAAAACAAAAAAACCCGCTCGGACGTCCGCCGAGGCAGCACCGCGCAGAAAACAAAAAGCTTTTAGTGGGCGGGGTCACGTCGATCGCCCAGACCAATCACGGAACCAGAACGCTCGTACGGCGGGCTCTCGACCAATGAGCCGTTAGAACAGGCACTGTAGGAAGCGGCTGGAGGCGATGGTGCCGCGCCTTGAGTTAACTCAGCATCTCTAATAAGGTGTAATAAACAGGCATGCGCCACAAGCTAGGTCAATGTTTTTCCATTTCACTTTTTTTCCCCCCACCTAATTAAATTTGTCTCTTTCCTTTATCGACTCACTCCGAGCTAATGCTAGCGTAATGTTAGCAGGCTAATTGGCTAAAGAAAATAACATCGTTAATCCGGTCTGCTAATAAATTGGTACGCAGGAACATCAGCGCGCGGTTTCTGCTTTCGCCTACCCAACGGCTAACTCCAACGCAGTTAAGGAAACAGAAGCAGTTAAAGAACGGAAAATAAATCTAATTTTTTTAAAATCCCAATTTCCCGGTTGTTATGGTGACTGTAGTGAGGGTGGTTTCCAAGTTTTCAGCGATCACAGTGATGGAGGCCATTTCATGGCAATCTGTCACAGTGGCAAAAACACTCATTTATTGTTTGTACTAGACACCGTTTCAAAATATAATGCTTAATCTAACATGAACCGCAATCTACTGCTTCATCTAATGATTTTGAACATTTTTGTCAATTTCTGATTATACCAGAATATAAATAATAAATTAAAAGTCATTACAGAGGCTTTCAATGTTTGGTGCACTTCATGTCACAGTTAATCCAGACTTCAAATCCACACTTCTTGCCAACTTGCCCCTAACAGGGAAACGTGCAAAAAAAACTTCACGTACAACCCTGGAACCTGTTCCCCACCTTTCTCTCAGCCACAAACTCTCCATCCTTTTCTCATTTCTCTCTCTGTCCTTTCACATTCTGCATCTTCTTTTCCCCCCGGCTTTCTCTCAAAAAACCTCATCAGGGGACGGAACTGTCGGAAACTAGCCCAGGCCGAATAGCCTCAGCGTTTCGACGTTTCAATGCCAAACTGTATTTCTTGTTCTATCGGAAATTTCTAGAGAGAGAGAGAGATTGAGCAGAAGTAATATTTCCAGGTGCATCTGGGGGATTTGGTGTGGAAGGAAACATTTGTTGCTTTTCTTCCCCGCTGTATGTTGTTTATCCAGCCACAGCAGCTTACACGAGATGCATCGTTTTCACAGTCCGCGGTGGAGATTAGGGTTCTCCGTACGCATTCGTATGCATTAAATTCAAACGCGCCCCACGGCTCAAACAGTTTCGCCACCATGGCCTGGCTGGCGGCCCCTCACAAACCGTCAAACCGTTACCATGCACCGAGAACACCGGTAAAAGAAATTTCTGGAAGTCCTGAAGGTGAATATCATTTTTCTATGTCAGCCGTGTGAACAATTTGATCGATTTCTCTAGGATCTGGCCATATGCAAAGTGGGTGAGAGAGGGAGAGAGGGATACCGAGAAAGAGGAAGAGGATGCAGAGAGAGAGAGAAAAACAGAGGGGGGGGTTGTGAGGGACAGAGAGAGGAAGGGAGATAGAGAGACAGAGAGAGAGAGAGAGAGAGTCCAAAGAGACCGAAAGAGAGATTTTGATGGTTAGGGTTAGGGTGAGGAGGTTAGAGAGAGAGATTTTGATGGTTAGGGTTAGAGGGTTAGGGTCAGAAGGTTAGAGAGAGAGATTTTGATGTTTAAGGCTGAAGGTTCAGAGGGTTATGGTGAGAGGGCTACAGACTCAGAGACAGAAGCTCAGAGACAGGTGTGCATTCGTACCTGCATCCTTGATCAGCAGATTCACAGGCTCTTCCACGCTCGTAGGTCCTGGAACATGAAGACACAGCACGGGGTCATTAGCATGTCCTCCTGGGGAACCCCCATCCCCCCATACAGCCGACCCCCCTTACAGCTCAGTGCAGCTGCATTACCTGTTTATAAACATACCATTAGAACAGGACCGTAGACAACTGATCCATCACTTTCATACCACATACACCCATCCCTGCACACACGTGTATCTATGCACACCAGTACCTCCACACACCTGTACCTGTGTACACCTGTAACTGCATATACCTGCACCTCCATACACCTGTACCTGCATATACCTGTACCTCCACACACCTGTACCTGTGCACACCTGTACCTGCATATACCTGTACCTGTGCACATCTTTACCTGAGCACACCTGTCCCTGCACACCTTTACCTTCACCTGCACACACTTGAACAAAAAAATGTATGTTCACAAAGAGAGAGTTCTCTGAAATGAAGAACCCAGCTCAAAATGGAACCCCCAGAACACTTTCAAAGCCTGCAGTTTTACACAATTATAAATGAAGCACTCTGGGGAAAAAGAAAACGGAATAATGCAGAAATATAACATAACTATTTAATTCCGGGAAATACACAATAATATCCTACAAGCCCCTTCAACTGTCCAGGTTCCAAAACCTCGTACAGAATGAGTATTAAAAAAGCGAAGCCCTCTCGGTTCAGCACGGCTGATATAAGCGGAATTACAGCAGTGCCACGTCTGTGCCCAACGACGCCGCGAAAACATCATGTTCCCAAGAGCCCCAAAGTTAAACGTTTTTGGTTTTTTCCTCCCCAGAAGGTACAGACCGGCATGTGCATTTTTCAGGCATTCCAGCAGAGATTTGACGGGCGGTTCGCTTTGTGGGAGGGGCTTCAGGTGGAGGCCCTGTCCGACTGACGGGACAGTAACATTATTTCTGACCGCACCCAGGGTGACTTTCCCAGATTTATGCAGGTGGGTCCCACACCCGGAGCGCCGAACCGATTAGGAATCGCAGCAGAGAAATCTCCTGTGTGTACGGCCGGGCACTTCACCCACACAAACGCCGGCCGAGCACCTTGATCAAGGACAGCGAGGCGATGCCAGATGGACGGTGATGGAGGAACAGCGAGGAGCGCAGCTTCAGCGCTCAAACTGTGCAGCGCGCTGCAGCGTCAGGTCATCTTACACCACAGGCTGCCCGACCCTGTGCATGGAGATCAGCTGTCCTGTAGGTCTTCACTCCAGCCGTAACAAAGCACACCTCACTCAACAGCAAGAGCTAAGCTGAGCAGCTAATTAGTAGAGTCAGGTGTGCCAAATTGACGTTGATATGAAAGCCTACAGG
>NC_057942.1:38150524-38188024 GCF_018555375.3 Anguilla rostrata | reverse complement strand
AACCCCCCCCCTCCACCACACACACAGACTGCAGCCGTGCCTCGGCATCCCAGACTCTTAATCGACCGGGCCACTTGCGTTTGTTTGTTTTTCTTAAAGACGTGTTGGGGGGGGGGGGCAGGTTGGGTCGTCCCGTCGCAGATTCCCGCATTCCCCGAAATGAAGGCCGCTCTGGAAACAAACGCCCGCCCAACACCGCCACAATGACACGCCCTCACACGCCAAGCTCAACGAGGGGCTGTCTCAGGGGGGAGAGTATTAAAGGAGGGGAAGTCTCAAAAACTAAATGTGTGTGTGATTCACCATTAAACCCGCCCGGATAAAACCCTTCGAGCTCCAGCAGACACCCCTGAGCCCCTGTTCCCCTCTGGGATCCAAAACCCTTCAGAAACGCTCAAAATTTCCTGTCAATCAAGCTAAAACGGCGGCGGCGGCGGCGGCACTAACGGCTACGACGAACCGCAAACCCGCGCAGGAAGAAAAAAAGCCCCAAAAACACAACACCCCCCTCCTCATCCCAGCGCAGGATGAAGAACTTTGGGCTACGGGAGGTCAGAACCATCAGCACCTTCATTCGCTGCTCTGGAAACATGAACATCAACGAGGCCAATTAGCGTCACATTCCTCATGCTAATCTGCAGCGATCGCAAACCCGAGAGGCGGAAGGGGGTGGGGAAGCAGCCGGGCCCCCAGCTTTTAGGGATCATTAGCCATCATTAGCCCTTTAAGGTGTGAGATCACAGATGTGACATTAGAACGTTCTCAACCGAACATTCTAACGCTGATGTCACAATCACTACCGGCGAATGAAGGCAGTGGAGTTCCAGAACGCTGACTCAGAACACACCCACGGAGAGACGGGGAGAGGGGCTGTTGGCAGGGCCGGGGTTTTGGTAACGGCACCGTCTCCAACAGCGACGGGGCATTCCAAACAAGGCCTTTTTATTTTCCGCCCCCCCCGCCACAAGAAAATAAAATATTTGTCTAACAACGAAAAAAACTTCAGCCGCGCTCCAAATTTAATGCCCGCGCGCGTGTGCACGCGTTTTTCTTCCCGGAAAGACGCGGTAGTTATGAATTAAGAAAATGACCAGCTTCCAATTACGAGCCAGCAATAAAAGCTAAGCTCTCGCGGGGAATAAATTTCCAGCTGTCCTTTTTCCCATGGATTTTTTCCCAGGACTTTGTAGTCGGCCCCCGCTCTCCAGAGGCCGCGGGATAAACCGGTACTTAATTTACCGCCACCCCCCCCCCCCGCCAACCCCTCCTCCCCCCGGGGAGTTAAGCCCTCAAGTATATCCGAGCGCAAACTAACTGCCAATGAGAATGAAGGAGCCGGGTGCCGCAGGAGCGTTTGATCTCTTTCCCCTTGATGGATGCCACCCCAACAAATCCAAACATGACACCGTAGTGTAATTTCTCCGCCCATTAAAGAGATTCTAATTCATTAAGGGCCCGGGTGGTTGTGCCGGGAGAAATGAAAGCTTCCTGGGTAAGACGATGCCCGTTCACATCAAGTCCCCGCGGCTAACGGGCTGCGTCGTGATTGGCTGGCTGGCTGTGACAGTATCGTAATGAGCTGAAGCTCCCAGAATTGATCAGGCACGGCGGAATCCACTCCATATGCACTGTGATATGCTGGACTGAATTTTAAAAAAAACAAATAAAACACAGCTGATCATGGCGCACAATTATTGCATCCTCAAGGAAGTTGATGACTGAAAACTGAAGAAACAAAAGAAGAAGAGAATTACCGAAACTTTCGGGGTCCTCCTCCCACATGGTCAGCTCTTCCTCGGTGAGCAGGAAGTAGTGGGACACCAGGCGCCGGCCGATCTCCGTCAGGGTGGGGTGCGTGAAGAAGGCGGTCTTTACCTTGTGCGCCTCCAGGCTCTCCGGCTTGCTGTCTGAAAAGGGGACGGACACCGCAGGGTGACGCCGCGACTCTGACCCGAGGCTGTCCGTCACAGTCCCCCCCCCCCACCCCACAAAGAAAGGGACTCTGGGATGGACAGTCTGCTAGGGAGGAGGACTCAGGGATTGGGGATTCAAGGGATAGGGATCAGAGTAAAACGTGACTCAAAACTCCACTTAAACTCCACTCAGACTCCAAGGACTCAGACTCCACTGCTCGTGACTCGACTCAGACCTCAGTGCTCGTGACTCGATTCAGATTCCACTACTCGTGACTCGATTCAGATTCCACTACTCGTGACTCGATTCAGATTCCACAACTCGTGACTCGATTCAGATTCCACTACTCGTGACTCGATTCAGATTCCACTACTCATGACTAGACTCAGATTCCACTACTCGTGACTCGATTCAGACTCCACAACTCGTGACTCGACTCAAGACTCCAGTGCTTGTGGCTGAAACTCAACGTGGACTGGCAAACAGACAGTGACTCAGTCTGCAGTGACACCACCCAAATTTTCACACTGGATCAGAAGGAATTTGTCACATCTTTCCTTTTTTTTTGCAGCAGCAGCAGCAGCACATAAAGAATAAAATGAATACTGATTGGAGAGGTTAAGGAAATTATGTGAAATAATTTTTTTGACAAATGGGACAAACAGGCGTACAAACAGACGATGTTTCATCACTGCGTCACTCCCCTCATCCTCAGACGAGTGAATCACAAATCCACAGGGCTTCTTTCAGGGCAAATTACAAATTCATTAATTAATCAAAAGAAAACGTCATTTTCCGACTTCGAACGCTGAGATTTTACAGCCAATTAAAGGGGGGGGGGGGCTGCTCATTTCAGCTGGGCTTATAAAATTATAGACGGGGGAAATACTCTTCTGTCCCCAAAAGAAAACACACTTGTCAGCTCCCAAAATATATTCTGCTTACCCACCATTTCTGTCAACAATGTCGCAGTAAGGAGGCAACACCAACATTTTACACTTGTCAGTTTAGATTGTTTTGTTTTTTTCTTGATTATAGAATGGACATCACGTTCAGCTTTGTTCCAGAATACAATCTGACAGTCTTTCGTGAGACAAACAACGCTCGCTCAAAAGTTCACTGAACCCGATGCCTTTTCAGGCAGAAGGACATTATCCCTTTCTGGAAAGGGCACTCCACCATTACAAAACAAATAACATGAGAAAAAAGTAATTCCGCGGATATAATAATTGTTTCTTGAAGGAACTACACACATTTTGTTTATTTTCCTTAGCAACTTGGTTTGCACTCATACATATTTTCCATTAGTACAGATGCCTGTTTACTGAAGTGAATAAGTATCTAAGTGTAGTATGCGCCTTCAAGTAGCAATCAAGGCTTCACTGTCATTGTCCCACCTGGGACTTGAACCCGCAACCTTTGAGTTTTTCCTAATCCACAACACCCCAATGCCAACCCCTCTAGTTGAAAAGAGGTACTGTGTCGGGTTTAAAGACGAATGCCACTGGGCTGAAAGTGGGTAGTGTTGGGTTGAATGGGGGCAGTGCTGGGTTGAATGCGAGTAAGTTGTTGGGTTGAAAGCAGGAACAGTTTTGGGTTGCAAGGAGATATGGTATTGGGTTGGAAAGACAGTGTTGGGTTAAAAGGGGGTATAGTGCCGGGTTAAAGAGGGTATGGTGTTGGATGGAAAGGGGGTAAGTTGTTGGGTTGAAAGGAAGAAAGTTGTTGGGTTGAAAGAGGGTACAGTGTGCGGGAGGAACGGGAACGGGAACACACCCTCGATGTTCTTGGCGGGCTTGTAGGCGTCGTTCTTGACGATCATCTTGATGAGGTTCATGCACTGCACGATGAACCTCTCGAAGACCACGCCCTCGCCCGCCTCCGTGAACACGTAGCTGACGGCGAACTCCAGCGACCTCTGGATGAGCGGGATGAAAGGGAAGGGGTGGTGCTCCAGGAAGTCCAGCAGCTGCAGGGGGGAGGAAAAAAACCCCCAAAAATTAGCCTCCCCGAAGACAGCCAGCGACCCCCCAGGGACCCCAACCTTGGACCAGGAGAGACTGCATTTTGGCTTTTACCGTAAAAATTCTGACCCAAGAAACCAGGTGAGGTGAACTAACTGTGTACCCTAATCAGCTGGTTTAACTGCTTAATTAAGTGCTGAGTAATGATTGACAGGTCATGTAGTAGAGGCAAAAACTCTGGGAGTTTTCAAGACCAGGCTCGATATGGTGCAGGATACTATCGAGTTTGTAGGTAAACCAAGCACCAAGTGCACTTCAGAGGAACCTCACAACACCTCACAAGTTTCACAGACCTGTTTATTGCCGCACACTGACCTTTACGGGGTTCTCACCACTAGCCTATACCGCAAATTCAATTTCAAGGTCCCGCAGATTTCCATTACCCCAGAATCAAGAGACCTACGGGTGGGGACATCGAACAGGTTTTTTTCTGAACATTTACAAGCTCGTTTATGCTTGTGTTTGAGGACTCTTATTTCTCTTGGGCCTAAAGACTGTTTTACAGCAGCAGACGCCCTTGCTGTAAAACGCACAGAGCATTTCCTCGGGGAAACGCTATCCCACACCATAACGCTGTCCGATAAGATTCTGATTATACGATTATATTTTTCTGGAGAATCTTCAGGTATGTACTTGTTTACCTGAGTAAAGGCTCCCACCTAAAAAACTATGGTAGACTATATTTATGATCACAATCAAAGACATATGAAAACGTCTTCGATATTCCGGAAAACAAATTATGTCGATTGCTTCTTTCAAACCCACCAATTAAAACCACAGCCACACCACAGAATTTGAGTATGGTGAGCTCATAAAAACCTCTATATGCTTTTGTGGACAGTCACATACGTCTTATAAGAAATCCAATAAATCCAATCAAACAAAATACTTCTCTCAAAATGGCTATTTTCAAAAACTTACAGAAACTGATATTACTTTTCTAAATGTCAGGGTATTTACTGAAGGTAAAAAGTTCTGTTTTTAGCACGGAGTTAGAGTTAGTTATATTCTGATCTGCAAACATGCTCTGTTAAATACACATGCAGCAGGTAACAGACTGTGACCTCTTTAAACCCTACAGCTTGTGAATTAAGTGTTAATTAGTTCAGTTGCACGATTAAAAAAAGTAAAACTTGATTTGTTGATTAAGCCAAAAGCATTCTGGGCCCTGGACTGAACCATCATAAACAAAATAAGGGTGCCGTACTGCTATTGCATTTGTTTTTTTGCAAAACAATTTTTACTCACGACTTTTGTGTAGAGGATGATGGTCTTCTCCAGCTTCTCCCTACAGGTACTTCCAGGGCCCACCTGTCGACCTGTAGGAAGAACACCTGAGTCAATCAACATTTTACAATAATTTAACCCTTTTAAGACCAGATCGTTACAGATCACCGACAATTTTAAAAGAAAATATTTTAAATGGTAAATGGACTGCATTTATATAGCGCTTTTATCCAAAGCGCTTTACAATTGATGCCTCTCATTCACCCATTTACACACACACACACACACACACACACTCGCACACCAACCGTGAAAGGCTGCCATCCAAGGCACCAATCAGCTCGTCGGGAGCAATTAGGGGTTAGGTGTCTTGCTCAGGGACACTTCGACACGCCCAGGGCGGGGGATCGAACCGGCAACCCTCCGACTGCCAGACAACCGCTCTTACCTCCTGAGCTATGTCGCCCAACATTTCACCCAACATTTAAAACAATACATTTTCTTAGTTTACTACTGAACATACGTTAGTTTTTCCCTCAGGGGCTCCAGCCCCGTCTCTCCCCTGGTTCAAGCCCACGTCCGGCATAATACACATCCCCACATCTGGAATCGAATTTACCTGCTAATTTAACACCTCATCTGTAACCTGCCCAACCCGTGAGATTATTTGCTGTGATCGATCCCTCATTACGTTCCTGTTGCATCCACTCAACCCCTACTTCACACCAGACCGGGCCAGCAGGGGGGATGGGCTTCCCCCTCTCTAGCCGGGGTCCTCCCAAGACATCCTTCCCAACGGGTAGCGTCTTTTTGCTTTTTTACCTCACAGCTTGCTTTTTGGGAGTCCAGGCCTGGTTTTTTGCCCAATTTTCCTACAGTTGCTCTTACTCTGCAAAGCGTCCCTGTGATTTGATTTGCCCTGCAGCATGAATCACCAATTACACGAGTGAAGGGGCCGTTTTATTTTGGAACGACGGCGCGTCTCGAAGTCAGGATGAGTAGGAGAGAGGAGGAAGAGAGGGTCAGGGAGAAGAGAGAGAGAGGAGGGAGGGAGAGAAGAGGGGAGAGGAGAGAGAGAGAGGAGGGAGGGGAGAGAGAAAAGAGAGAGAGAGAGGGAGGGAGAGAGAGAGAGAGAGAGAGAGAGAGAGAGAGAGAGAGTGAGAGAGAGATCAGGTGGGAGTGTTTTCAAAGTTTAGCGGGCAGTTGAGAGAGAGTTGCGGTGCTTCAGAGGAGGCGCGTCAGGCCCCACGTCTGAACCGAACGCGTCTCTCCACGCCGTCGGATCGCATTAGCGTCCCGCTGAGAGCCCAGCGCAGGCTAAGCCGCTAGGCTAACCGAAACCTCGCCGGGGTTACTCATGCAGCGAGGCCCCCCCCCAGCAAGGACCGGCATGCTCCGCGGGTCATGTGACCGCGCAGCCGCGCGCGATTTACCTGCGGGGGGGGGGGGTGGGGGGGGGCTGACGGAAGCGGTCAAGCTTTTTGTGTGAGAGACGTATCCGGCTGGAACCCTGTGGTCCTGACAGCAAAAAGTCACCACTGTGTGTCCAGGCAGATCACTGACACCGCGCGTGATTGGCTGAACCGTCGCCCAGGGAGGGAGGGTCCCTGTCAGGTCGTTCCAGAGCAGGAGAGGCCAACGGTCGAATTAAAGAGTCCTACCCCCCCCGCATTAAGTGCCCCTTCCCCCCTCCATATGCTGAACTCCTCCTCTTTTGTGGAAGACTTGCTGATGCTAACCCAAAGGCAGAAGTTACCCACTGTATTACCACAGTAACTACAGCTCAAGCCCTGGAAATACATCATTTAGTTTTGCTCGATAATGAATACTGTGAAGAGATGACGGGACAGGGAGGGGGACAGGGACAGGCTGACAGGGAGGGGGGACAGGGACGGGCTGACAGGCCGATCCAAACTTCCTCGAGAGATAAATGAATGTTCTGGACAGAAGCACGGTAAGCGTTGACGCCCCACGCCCGACGCAGCCAATCAGAATGAAGCGCACAAAGGCTCGAACCACCGAGCAGCTCTTCCTGGAGACGGAGGGACCCCATTATCCACAGAAATCTGCCTCTCTCTTTTTTCTTTTAAACTGTCGAGGCAAAAAATTGCCTAAGAATAATTTTAATTAAACTTTTCCACCTTTCAACAGGGACAGCATGTTCATTCGCAACTTTACACGGTTTATTATCGAGGTGGGCGGGGGGGGGGGGGACGGACATGGGGGAGGGTGAAGTAGTTTCCCAAAACTTGTCGAGTAGCTGTCCTTCAGACCCAGTATTTAATCACAGACAGGCAGCGAGCGGAACGATGGTGTCACAGCGTCACACTTAATGCAGACAAACAGCAGATTACACTCTAAAGGAAATGAACACAGACACAGGCCCGGCAGAAAAGCCTCATGCTGTATTAGTGGAGCAGCTCAAGCAGAGCATTTACACAGGGGGTCTCATCTTACTGGGTCCCAAGAGCTGAGCTTGAGTCTGTCTGTCTGTCTGTCTGTCCGTCCTGATCAAACTCACCCTTTCCATACGCCACCTGACTGTTCGGGGCAAGGGGGGTAAAGATGTTTTAAAAAGGACTGAGATGGCGACACTTACAGCAATCCAGGAACTGCCGAAGTCTCTCAAACACCGCGTTCAGGAACCCCTGGGGAAAGAGGGAGGACGAGAGAGAGTGAGTGAGTGAGTGAGAGCAAGAGAGAGAGAGAGAAAGAGAAAAAATAGAAAGAGAGAGAGGTAAATCAGATGGGGAATGGGGAAAGCTTCTATCTTGACATTTTGTTTGTGTTTCGCCATGTTTCAGTCACATCTGTTACAATCTGAGCAGTGGCACACTCAAACTTTTCAGTCTGGAGTCATTCTGGGCTTTTCTGAAGGGGGGGGTTGATGCCGACCAACAGTATCTTCGTATGTCATGGGCCAGGGTGTAATTTTGCCCCCCCCACCAGGAAAAGTAAGCAGACTGAATCCAGGAGAGAACGCACAGCACCTGCCCAAAAAAGCAGCTATACGACTCAGACTGAAGCTTGCGGCAGTCACGACGAGTGAGTACACTCAGTAACGACGGCATCGACGCGTGCGCGTTTGCTCTCCGGTGTTCGAAAAAATAACTGGTTCGGTTTCGGAACATCGATCCCGAGAGCAAACTTCTTAAGCGTAACCGACAGCTCCGGGCACGGTAAAACAGCGCTCTTATTTTCAGCGGCAGGCACGGCCCGCCTCCTTAAAACCAGGGGCGGCTCTTCGGACCTGCGCCGGACAGCAGGGGAGCAGGGGGCAGGACAACGAAAACCGCCCGAAACCTCGCGGACGCTCCGGGGATCAGAAGCCGAAGAGCGCCCGCTAACGGTCGGTCTGCGGAGCGAACGCGAGAGGCGGAGCCCCGCCCGGGACGCGAACCCGCGCGTCTACCTGTCAGGGAAGCGGGACTCACCTGGGACACGACCCCACGACCTCGGAGCGGCAAGCGCACTCATCCTCCAGCCGCTCTGCCGGGCCGTCGGCCATTTTGTCTACAGTAGCTATTTCACGCACTGATTCATGCAGTGATCATTTATTTTCTGAGTAGGAAACAGAGGCGCCTTGCTCAGGCAGGTTTAAGTGAGCTTAGATATTTTAAAGTTACATAAACATAACCATAAAACATAACCTTTTTATTATGCAGGTCTGGTACCTACCCAATGGCACTGGATTTTGACCACAGCTTGACGTGTTTCTAGCACAAGGCTGAAGGGCTGGTTTCCAAGCCATGTTAACTGCACCTTCCGGAAGCCATTTTGGCCCATAGCGTCTGCCGAATTGTAAATAGTAGTCGAATCAGGCCATAGCAAAACGAGTACGTGGAGTTATTGAGGTAATATTTTACTTTTTTTTTTTTGCCATCATTTAAAAATAAAACCTGGACTGGATTTTTATAAAAACTGGACTGGATTTTTTTCAAAACCTGGACTGGATTTTTATAAAAACTGGACTGGATTTTTTTCAAAACCTGGACTGGATTTTTAGAAAAACTGGACTGGATTTTTTTCAAAACCTGGACTGGATTTTTATAAAAACTGACTGGATCATGGATGATTTTTTAAAAAAAAAAACCTGGACTGGATTTTTATAAAAACTGGACTGGTAAATTTTTTTATAAAACTGGACTGGATTTTTTCAAAACCTGGACTGGATTTTTATAAAAAAAACCTGGACTGGATTTTTATAAAAACTGGACTGGATTTTTTTAAAAACCTGGACTGGCTTTTTATAAAAACTGGACTGGATTTTTTTTAAAAAACCTGGACTGGATTTTTATAAAAACTGGACTGGATTTTTTTTTTTTTTAAACCTGGACTGGATTTTTATAAAAACTGGACTGGATTAAAAAAAAATAATAATAATAATAATAATAATAAAAAACCTGGACTGGATTTTTATAAAAACTGGACTAGATTTAAACAAAACAAAACCTGGGGGGGGGGGGGTGGCACGTAAGTCTGAAGTAATCTAGCACTGTGGCTGGATATGATGGAGTAAATCTGTTCCCAGGTCTTAAATCAGGAGTCAGGCCTGGGGGGCGAGGGGGGAAGGGGGGCAGGTGGCTGAACACTCATGCCCCCTCACAAAGCACACCAAGCCCTACGGACACATCTGTGTCTCGCACAATGGGAACGGCTGTGGGGGGCGGGGGGGGGGGATTAGAGTGGTCGTCATTAACGCAATTAGTCACCCGCACACGCGTGCTCTCCATCACCCCCCCCCCCTTACACACACACCCTTGATACTGGGCTCCTTACATAGCTCCCTATGCTAAAATAAAACCAAGCTTCTAAACTGACTGTGCTGCATTTAAGACAGTCTGTTTCAAATAAAACTTTATTGATCATGACGATATATTTTATTTCAACGCAGTGCATTTCAGCTGTAAGCTACCCTTCTAGAGACATAATATACTATAAAATACTGCAAATATCCAGAATACAAATCAATGTATTCTTTAAAATGTATTGCCATGTCAGAAAGTAAAAGCACTTTGTACAGTTCAATATCTTCATAAATATGCATCTTGCATTATCATGCTAACATATAAAATATCATCATAATGAAGCAATTTCCTTTTGCGTATAAGAGCAGTAAATTGTGGTATAACAAGAGGCCTGTGGCACATAGAGGAGAGCCAGCTACTGTCTTCCCCGTGAAGAACATCACCGCAACGTAAAAAATAACAAAAACGCAAAAAAGAAAAGGGATAGTGGCTTAAACTTTACAGTGAAGGTTATTTCAGGTTCTTATGCCACCCCCTCAAACAGCCACCCCCTCAGACACACCCCTCGCCCAACTGACTTCAAAGCATTCAAATTGCAGCCTTGATTTTTTTTTTTTAAAAAGAACAGATTTAAAATGAAAGTGAACCCCTCAGGACGCCAGAGGCGGTGTCGACACGGATCAGAGGGGGTGTCGAAACGGATCAGAGGTGGTACGAGGATTTAGCCGTCGTCCCTCAGCCCGGGACAACGAAGTGGGAAGAGAGCAAAACTACGATGTCATACGCTACCGTTCGTTTGAGGCCTGAGCCCCTCTCCTTGGTAGTTCCGTCCCCTTCGTACGACTATTAGCCTAAAGCTGTGGAATTCGGCGACGAACTTCGGGGGGGGGGGGGCCTAACCCATAATTTGCCAATGAAGCACATCATCTCAGTGAAGGCCCGGCCTGCAGGAGGAGGCGGAGTTCCAGACGCTCGCTCCACTGGGAACAAAAACCGTGAAATCTGTTTGAAACTGAAGAGGAGTCAGGTGTCAAATACATCACCGTTCTGAGATCCGCCCCCAAAAGAATCTAACCAATTAAAACTCCTACGTGTCTGGAGCAGCCCAGGAGGAAAGCAGAGCATCTTGTTTTTTTAAGAGACTTTGGTTACTTTGTTGTAATACTCTCAAGTTAAAACAATCTCTTTGAAGTTGCCATCGCCAGGGGCCGACGTGCACCCCAAGAGCAGGTGACAGACCGAAGCTCGTGGGAAGGAAATTACAGAATTTCTTAAGAGCGGAGGAAAAACCACTTAAAGTAACTTTGTTCTAGTGAGTCATGAGGTGAGAGTGACTCAGCGGGCCACAGACTGAACACCCCCCCCCTTGCCGGCTGTAAAAACGCACCTGTGCGGATCGGCTAGCCGGTCGCTAATTCAATCCGAAGTTTCCTGAGGTAAGGCCCAAGGCTTCTCTACCCACTCGCCGAGCTCCAGTCAGGAGCAGCCGGAAAGCTTTCCGTCGAGACTCAGCGACGGGGGAACTAGAATCGCCGCCGAGCAGGAAATGCCACTGAACACACGGCCGCTAAGGTCGGCCGGGCTGCCATGCGGTTGGCGCCCCCTAGAGACTCTCCAAGCACTTGCAGGTGAAGACGGACCATGTCTCCGATGAGACCTTTGCTCTCCTGTAGTACCGCGTGTGGCCTGTAGGGTGCAAAATAGCCACCGGTTCTCCTGTTGTACTGTGTGTGGCCTGTGTGATGCACAACCCCCCCCCCCCCACCCACCCCCCACTTTCCCCCTCCTCCCAAAACCCACTACCCATCCCCAAAATGTCTCCCCAGTAATTGAATTTGAATGCCTCTACATGACAGCTTTGACACTGACGTTCAGAGTTCTCCCCATTACCCGCACAGCGACCCACACCTCACAGCAATGCATCAGCAGTTCAAAAAAAGTATTTCAGAGGGTTCGGTTTAACGGCGAGATAAACTTCACACGGGGGCCCGGGACACCCCTGCCACGCCGAACTCTTTCATCGCCCACCCCCCCCGCGAGAGTTTCTGCACAGCTCACACAAATCGCTCCATTTTCCCCCCACAAACACTGCATTTTTATTCGAGCTGACTTACGACCGCAGTAAAAAAAAGATCAGGAGAGTTTGATAGCGCTATCGCTGTGGTCATGCAAGAGTGCGGACATCTGTTGGTACTTTAAAAAAAAAAAGAACATTTAATCCAATTCTGTTGCACTTCTGGCTTTAAGGACAGACTGAATAACACAGCTAGAAATGAAGGAAATACCAGCGCAATGAGGCACATAATCCTCTCTAGATCAGGGACTCTGGCTTGCTATACCGCGAACAGTTAGCAACACTCAACGCCAGGGACGGCGCACGTTCCAGATTCCGCGGTTGTGGTAACCACGGGAAACACGGAAGTGACAACGCCCCAAACGCGGAAAGCAACATCACATCTGCGGTGAAGGAGCAGAACCTTCGACAGGAGGAAGACGACGATTTCGAAATCGCTTTAATTTAGCACCGCAAAAAAAGAAAAGGAGAAAGAGAAGGTGGTACGTGCGTCCGACCAATCAGACGAGGAGACGGCACAGAAGACAATTATTCCTCTTCCCCACTGTAGAGCTGGAACCAGGCTGGCTCATTATACCCCTTTCCCACTGTAGAGCTGGAACCAGGCTGGCTCATTATACCCCTTTCCCACTGTAGAGCTGGAACCAGGCTGGCTCATTATACCCCTTTCCCACTGTAGAGCTGGAACCAGCTGGCTCATTATACCCCTTTCCACTGTAGAGCTGGAACCAGGCTGGCTCATTTACCTTTCCCACTGTAGAGCTGGAACCAGGCTGGCTCATTATACCCCTTTCCCACTGTAGAGCTGGAACCAGGCTGGCTCATTATACCCCTTTCCCACTGTAGAGCTGGAACAAGACTGGCTCATTATAAGCCTTTCCAACTGTACAGCTGTACAATACAGACTATCCAAAGACTGCAGGTCCCAGCTTTGACCTTTGAACCCCGAAGGACACAGGTCAGAGGTCGAACCACACACCGAGTCTGACGGATGTAAGAAGATGATTTCAAAATCGCTTTAATTTAGCACTGTAAAGGGATGGCACGTGCGTCTGACCAATCAGACGAGGAGACAGCACAGAGTGCGCGCAGCCACCCACGTGATAATTTATATCAACCGCAGGCGATCCCCGTACTGACATCGGCGTGCGAACATCAGCTAGCTCGGCCAACATGGACGCGGACACCATTTTGGATCAAAGTCAACGCGGAGTTTCAGTTTCTCCACAAACGCATAATTTCGTGCCCGTTAAGTTTTTTTACGAACTCGCCGAAGTTAGTTTCCGCATCGAGTGTACCGCCGCCTTCGCTGACCTTTCATGAGCCGGGTATGGTGCTGTAAATGCTAAGTGTTCATTAGCGCGCGGGTCTGGGTCTGCCTCCAGCAGCCCCCCCCCCCTCTCTGAACTCACCATGACCTCCATGTTCTGGAGCGGCTCGCTAAACCCGTGCACCGTCAGTTTCCGCAGCACTGCAGGGGAAAAAAGGAAACAGAACGCACTCGTCAGACACGACGTCGTTTCGGGGAGCTTCGCTGGGCGCCCGGCGCACCACATGCTCACGCGCGCGGAGGGTGACGTCACCACCGGCGGGGCACCTCCGCACCCGTTCGCCGCACGCCCGAAAAAAACACCACGGACAAACCCAACACACTGTCGCAAAGCCCTGAGGGACACAACTTCACGGACATGCCCATCAACACACTCCACTCAGAAAGGAGAAACAAACACTCTCAGACACACACACACGTACGAACGCGAACGCACACACAGAAACAAACACACACACGCACACACACACACGCGCGCACACACACACACACGCACACACGCACACACACACGCAGTGCCCAAGGGTAGAATCAGAGAGGTGCGCTGCTCATTTGAGAGGGGGCTGGGCAAAGAACATGGACACACAGCACTGCAGAAACATAATCACATTCTCCAGGACACCATATTCTTTTCTTCACTTGGCTGGTTACTCTCCCAGTCTGTAGGCTGCCTTCTGCAGGAACACAATGTGCCTGGGCTAATGATTCTGATTGGCTGTCCCAGAGCCACCGATTGGCTGAGCCAGAGGTAATGACACCGACTGGCTATCCCAGAGTCAGGGTTGGTGATCCCAGTGTCCCAGAGGGTCACAGGTTAGACCCTTATACTCACACTCCACAGGCCTTTCATTCTGAAGCAGGACTGATCATAAGAGTTCTGCATTAGTATGCATGTGTAATGTGTGTGTGCGTTTGCTTGTGTATGTGTTTGTATACGCGCATGTCTGTGTGTGCATTCGTGTGTTTGCAGGTACAGTAGTGATAAGGCAGGACAGGGCAAACACAGGGCGGGCGGGGCAGACAGACACATGGGGGCGGGGCAGAAACAGGGGGGGGGGCAGGGCACACAGGGAGGGGCGGGGCAGACACAGGAAGGGGCGTGGCTGGCAGACACAGGAAGGGGCAGGGCAGACACAGGAAGGGGCGGGGCAGACACAGGAAGGGGCAGGGCAGACGCAGGAAGGGGCGGGGCAGACGCGGCTACCTTTCAGGGACAGCAGGGTCCTCTCCAGCGAGCTGAGGGCGGCGGCCTCGTCCCGGGCACAGACCTCCCGCAGGAAGGAGTCCGTGTGGTGGTTCCACAGCGAGCAGGCGAAGCTGTAGATCCCCGCTGCCAACTGCAGAGACACATATACACACACACACACACACACACACACACACACAACCGCGCTCGTCAGTACGTTCCCTCCCTTTAAACCCAAACCTCTCCGCCGTACCTCTCACATGGAAGAGACGCCATTTTGTTAAGACTTCCTGCGTTAGTGAAGGACCAGCGAACGAGCCCGGCCAGCGTCCTGTTAGCCTAGCGCTCCCCCTGCACCAGCCAGCGTCCTGTTAGCCTAGCGCTCACCCTGCACCAGCCCAGACAGCGTCCTGTTAGCCTAGCGCTCACCCTGCACCAGCCAGCGTCCTGTTAGCCTAGCGCTCACCCTGCAACAGCTAGCGTCCTGTTAGCCTAGCGCTCACCCTGCACCAGCCTGGCCAGCGTCCTGTTAGCTTAGCGCTCCCCCTGCACCAGCCTGGCCAGCGTCCTGTTAGCCTAGCGCACACCCTGCACCAGCCCAGACAGCGTCCAGTTAGCCTAGCGCTCCCCCTGCACCAGCCAGCGTCCTGTTAGCCTAGCGCTCCCCCTGCACCAGCCAGGCGCCTTTGCCTACCTCAGCAACGAGGAGGACACACAAGGGCGACTTCGAGCCCGCCGGAACACAGGGACACCGCGTACGGAGCCGAGAGACCTCCACCGTTACTCAGGGGAACGAAATTAAAGACGGAAAACTTCAGGGTCCGCACCAAAGTCCCGGAACGCCGCGTTCTTAACCTTAATCCAAGTAAAAACGGAACGAACGTGCTTTCAGCGCAGTGGATAACTGAATAAGGCACGAGCTTCGATTTTAGCTCGCAGGTGTGGACAACGAGTGGAGCACCCCCCCCCCCCAACCCCCCAACCCCCCCACCCCACCCCCGCAAGGGCAACAGGAGTCACTTTGTAAGCAGCAATTACCAAAAAAAAAAGGTTCTCCTTGTTCTAAAGATTTGTTCTTTTCCCCTCCTGAACAAACAGGCGCCCGTCGGACGCCAGAGCCTCGGGTGAGTGGCGAACGAGCGAGCGGACGAGCGAACGACCCGTGGAAACGGCGGCGGCGGCGGCGGCCGCGTCCCCCGAACGCTTTTATTTCCCAGCTCCGCCATCCCCACGGTGCTAAGGACCGCGACGAACGACATCATCAATCAGCCCCGCCGCCATCGATCATCCCCCCCCCGCGCCCGCGGCAGGAGGGGCCTCTTCCTTTTCAATCGCCATGACGACCGCGCTTTTTATCTAAATCGTCGCGTCGCGGCACGCCCCGACACGCATGGCGGGTCTGCTTTACTCACAAACTTAATGAGCACTCACAAGTGATTCATTCCCCCCCCCACCCCCACCCCCACCCCCCATCGCTGGTTCACCGGTGCCTACGGGACAGGAAGGGGCGGGGAATCGCAGTTTAAATGACTGCAGGCTGACAGGAAGTGTGCATTTCTGACTCCGCGCGCTACGTTCCGTGGAGACGTCAGCAGGCCGGCGATGCTTCCAGGAGATCATACGTCACTTTAAAAGGCTTGGGCCCAGCGGTGCGAGACTCCTGAATTATGAATTACGCTTGAATAATGTTTTTTGGGCTTTGTCAACTCCAGAGGTCAATTTAAAACCAAGTTATTTTTTTTCCCCCTCTTCCAAGTACAACCTCAGAGGGAATTATCAAAAAATGCAGATATACTCCAAGACGCGGCAATTCGTTTCTGTGCCCTGCAGGGGAACGAGAGTCCTAATCTCCAGAAGCGCGTACTCTGCTACGCTCAAACCTGCGCGACAAGGGACACCCAACGAAAACACAATCACTTCGAAAACATTTTCACCACTGCGTGTTTTTTGTCATCCCGGACACTTGTATTATGCCGAAGAAAATAAATTAAATACTGTTTTTTTCCTGCCGGTTCTCCGCGGGATATCTGATGGAGTAAGCGGGCTGGAGAACGGAGGGCTATTGTCAGGAGTGAATGCATCCCCTCAGATATCAATAAGCACTTATTTACCAGGAACAAATGACAAACAAGCGCAGCGTAACACAAACTGCGCCGGGAAACTAAATCAAAGACACATTCATTCGAACGCCGACAGGGCTATTCCGATAAGGAAACTTTTGTTCCGGAAAAGCGGAGGGGGTGGGGGGGGCATGGGGGTCTTAATCATAATCAGAGTAATGACAGGTGGGGGGGGGGGGAGGGGTCGGCTGTCGAGACGACGTCAAAGTGAATTCATCGCTTGCTTTACCTTTTCCCTCCTGTTCCAACACCTTGCAGGTGAGACCTACTTCCCCCGGAGGCAAAATGGAGGGGTGAGACCACGAAGCAATTAAAACCCAAAGAAGGGCAGTTAAAACCCCACCCCTTACTCTCCCCCTCCCGCCTCTCCCCCTCTCCCCCCTGCCCTTCCCCTCCCCCCCCGCCACTTCCCTGCGGGACAGCCCAACTTTTAGCACCCCACCAATGAGGAACAGCCTGCCACTGACGCAGACAGGAGACATTTTGAGAATGTTAGTTCACCTTTTCACGGCACCGAGGCGCTTTCATCAAAGTGCAAATGGCCAAAAAAAGAAATCATTTGTCAAGGCACCTGGGAGGATCTATTTTCTGCCCGCCCGTTACCACGCAACAGGGAATGAAAATCTCATATCTGATATCAAATATCGAAGCTGGGCGGACGCGCTCTCGTCCGGACGCGAGCCCGCAAACCCGCGACCCGCCCCTCGCCCCAACCCCGGATGAATGTTTCCGCGGGTCGAGCGAAGAGCGGTTGCATCGAATGACGCCAATGGGCACGTTTTTTTTATTTAATTTTTTCTTTTTTTGCGGTTCTTTTGTTTTTCCGCTGGAGACGGTTCTTTATTATAAAGCGCGGGCAGAGAGAGGTAGGAAGTGTGGCCGGGCTGTGATTATAATCAGACAGGGGCTGCTCCGATGGAAATGAAGTTGACATGAAAGAGCCTCTTTTTTCCGGCGCTGTCCCTCACTGTGGAGGGGGCAGAGGTCCTCTGAAGATAATTATCCCCATTATTCAAATGAAGCAGCGTCGCATGAAAGCGGCTTCATAAGGAGAAGCACACACGCACGCACACACACGCACACGCACAGACACACACACACACACACACACGCACGCACACACACACACACACGCACAGACACACACACACACACAGACACACACACAGACACAGACACACACACACACACGTACACACACACGCACAGACGCACACACATGCACACACATACACACACACGCGCGCACACGCACGCGCACACACGCACGCACACGCACGCACACGCACACGCACACTCACACACACACACACGCACACACACACACTCATACAGAAGCACACATGCGCACAAACATTTCCGCACACGCACACACACACACACTTTATAAGGCAGATCACACACAGACACACACGCGCGTGCAAACATACGCACATACACACACCCACACAAGCATCCCTGTAAAAGCACACGTTTGATCCACATGCTGTTTAGAGAAAAATAAAGGTTTAATGACCATAAACCTTCCTGACAGCTAATTAAGCACCTGATGACTGGTCCACATCTCTCTGTTTCAGTTTCATGTATCAACTCCCTGTACACCAACGCTGTGGCTTCAAAAGAAACTTCACTTCGTAGTGTAGATCTTCATTTTGATCATTTCTAATCTGATATTCACATATTCTCAGGCTCCTGATGATCAAATATTTGAGTAACACACACCCGACCCCCGTTCCCACCCAGCTTTCAGTGTAAATATCGCACTGCAAGGGCATCAGCACTGGGAGACCCAACAGGAAGGACAATTAATCATATCAGTGATGTTTATTACTATTTTACTGTGGCCTTTCCTGAGGTCATTCTTAATTACATTTACAACTCCGCTGACATTTCGGATGCTACAAAATCATTATGCTCTGCTTACGTTATTGAAATGAAAGTTTTCAAAAAGGGCTATTTCCCTCCTAGAAGCCAGGTAGCGCTGTGGGCTGGGGCAGTGGACTAAGGGCAATAGAAAAGCAGCACCTGACTGCACTTTGTTGGTGTCGGAGACTGTTTCAGAAGTCAAAACGGAGACCGAGGGCTGCATTTCATTACCAGAAGTGTAAATATGTGGGCAAAAACCTTCTTGTGTGCCCAGCGTGCGCTGTACTTTTACAAACATTTTCGTAGTCACCAAACATCTCCTCGTTACTCATATTCCCATGAAGCACTGGGACTGGGGGCGGAGAAGATCACTGTTAAAACTACACCCTGTTAATGAAGGGGGGGGGGGGGTGGTGGTGGGGGGAGGGGTTATTTGTGTCATGCCCCACATTCGTTTGACAGTGTAATTACCCGCTAATGGAGAAAGGAAACGGGCTGAACCACTAAATAACCATCAACCGCGTGACGGTTATTCAGACCGCTCGTTAAAAAGTCGGCTACAAACGCAATCCATTTCGTTTATCGTTATAAATAAAAATGAAATCAATCGCAGCCTTCCAAGTGCCGCACCAAAAAAACGACAAATGGTATCTGTGTCCAAACATTCAAGAGCAAGAGCAATCACGTTTGTCCCGGGCGGCCGCGTGGATTCCCCAAATCGAGCCTGAGGCCGGTGCCCCCCCCCCCCCGAATGTCGAAAAAAAGCAATCGAAAATGCAAAAACGAAAAAGTCCTTGAGTTTTAATACGTGCTCAAAGTTCCGTTAAGAAACTGTAGCCCAAAACCAGCGTTGCATCGTGGGAGCGTGAGAACACGTTTCACCCGCTCTGGAATTCAGCGCTGCTATGAACCTACAAGGTCAGGCCTCTCTCTCGCCCAGAATTAAAATAGCGTAATTTACATTTAAATTATCGAAACTCCTCTCTGACGACTCGGTGCGCCACGGCACACTTTCCGAGAGTCGGTAACCCTGGAAACTTGGCCACGTCCTTCACGGATAGGCTCAGAGTCAAGGTGCCTTTTCCCGACATCCCATCTCCGGCAGCTCACGCCACCCGCAGGGCATCGTGGGGGACGTCGGAGCGCATCCACGGGCCGGCTTCCCGATCCCATCTCCCTCCCTCTGCCCCGCTCTCGCTCCCAATCCCCATTATCCACCTCTCTCTCTCTCTCTCTCTCGATTAAATTTCAATTAAAAACTCAACTGGCAGGCAGAGAAAGATCACGCATCCCCAAAGCACAACATCGTTAGCGAGCAAATCGCCACCGTTTGTAAACGGTTACTGAACGTGCAACGTTAAGCCCCAGCGTTGGCACAGGGGATCCTGAACCCTGGTGCTGAGGAGCCGCAGAGTCAGCCGTTTTTTTGGTTTTTTTTGTTTTCGCCTCAAGATGGGCGATGCAGAAACCAGGTGACCTGAGTTAGCCTCACAATCAACCGCTCTATCAAATCAACAGGGGCGCTGCTCCGCTGCCGAACAGCAGCAGAGGCCAGCAGGTCCTGCTGCTCTCCGGGACCAGGACTGAGGACCACGGTAATGGTGTGTGAGCTTTCATAAAAACCCAGCGAGATTAGGGGAGCGTTTCCGGAGTCTTCTCTGACGAATGGGGGGGGGGGGGGGGGGGATGGATGGAGGGATGAGGATGAGTATCAGTCTCCCACAAGCTGTGATGGGCAGCTGTGTTCATTGCCAGGGGACCACTCTCCTCCCTCTTTCCTCCCTCTGTCTCTCACTCTCTCTCTGTCTCCTCTGCAGGAAATGCCTTTGCCCCATGCAGCTGTAGCTGTCAAATTTCTCTCTGCATTTATCTCTCTCTACATTCCTCTCTTTTTGCTCTCTTTCTCCCTCCCTCTCCCTCCCTCCCTCAGCAATTCTCTCCCTTTTTTTCTCTCTCTCCATCACTCACTCGGTACTCTCTACATCTCTTCACCTTTCTTCCCGTCTTTCTCCACAGGGTCCTCTCCACGCATCTACCACTTTCGTTCTCTCTCTCTCTCTCTCTCTATCCTCCGCACTCAACCTCCCTCCCTCCCTCCCTCCCTCCCTCTCTCTCTCTCTCTACATCCATCCTTTCCTCCCTTCCCCTCTCCCACTCAGAACGCTCGCTGCGATGATTCAGCCGCTGTCCCGACCGCTTCAATTAATCCCCACAGTGGTCAGCACTTCAGCCCGTTCCATCCCCAAAACTCGGGCCCGCATAAATGAATACCTAATTCCGCATCGTTAGAGAGATACGCCATATTCTATTTTTATCACCCCCCAACCGCCCCCGCCCCCCCCTACCCCCCGCCCCCCAAGTTGGGCATCTTATTATTCAGGAAGCACGCAGGAGAACTTTCATGGACCCCGTAGTGTTCTTAATCTGCTCTCTGCGATGCGCGCTGTTACTCCTTTAAAGCTCGGCTCTCTCTCTCTCTCTCTTCCTCTCCCTCTCGCTCCCTCCTTCCTTCCCTCCCTCCGCTGAGATTAAAGAGGCAGGCTGCTTGACATTTCCCGAGCCGCGCGCACCCTCCGCGCGCCCGGGCTTCGCTTCGTAAACAGGAAATGGATTTTTCTCCACGGAGCCGCAACCAAACCCCCCCCCACCCCCCCCGCCCCAACCCCCAACCCCCACAGAGAATTAAAGACCTTCATATTTTGTTGCGACGCGGGGCTGTTTGCGTTTCCCCCCGCCTCGTTCTCTTTAATTCTCGAGAGGAGGCGCCCTCCTCTCTGAGTTTGCCGAGCCGGGCGGCGTCGACGCGGCTGGCGTCAGACTCCTCGCCGAGCCTCTCCGGGATGAGAGTCGCCGCTGAGCGCTCGGGCGTTAGGTGTGTAACGGATTAGCCATCGCGGCTACGCTACGCTACGCTACGGCCGGCCCTGACTGAGATTCAGAGACAAACAAGCGATTCTCCAGGGAGGGTCCAGCCAGCCAAGAAATACACGGCACGGTTCTCTCACAACTACCGAAAACTTGACGATAAATCAAGAACTGTTCGAGTACAAACGGTAGTTTTCACAGCCCCACCCCTCCCCCCCGCCCTCACAAAAAAAAAAAAGAATCTCTGACATTCGTAAAATTCACATTAGTGACTCAGAGACTAGCAGAGCGTCTTTTGAAGGATGCGGCATTTCTTTCACGCAGTCAGTGCTGAGTGCACTCTGGGCGCTCTGACTAACTGTGTGTGAGAGGTGTGAAGTGGGGGGGGCGGGGGAGCAGAGGGGGTAACAGCGCAGGGGCATGAAAAGGCCCAATCAGATGCGTCGGTACGTTCACGAAACTAACTCACCGAACAGAGAGTAAAACTGGACTTGCAGATAATGGGCTTTTCCGTAATTTGCATATGCAAATGAAAAAGTGGGGGGTGGGTGGAGTTATGGGGGGGGGGGGGGACCATGGGCGAGATGACAGGAGGGGAATGTGAAAACGGGGAGCAATGAAATCAGTTTGTGTTTTTCTGCTTCCTGGTAAACGTCCAGTTCCCTAATTGGTTCTGGGCCTGCGCCCCTTTTAGGGTACTGCAGTTTGAGCGTGGCGGGGAGGGGGGTTAAGGCTAAGTCATAGCCCCAGTTTATATTACACAATTAGGGAGAACAACAAAGATCTGGCTTACCATTCGACGGCCCTAACATATCTTTCTTGTCTAGTCGCTCGATTCCGCCTTTTGCACACTAGTATATTAGGCGCTAGTAAAAGTTGCTTTAGCAGAAAGAAAAAAACATGGCAGCTGACAGGAAAAGCCTATCTCGCATGCACACACTACGGTGCGCTCGAGAGAGAGAGAGAGAGAGAGAGAGAGAGAGAGAGAGAGAGAGAGAGAGAGTGTGTGTACTTCAACAAACCCTTGGCATCGACAAGGTTAGATAGTCAGCAGCTATAGTCATCGCACCGTGTGGAAAAATGTTGACACAGAACAGCCAGCTGCCAATATTGGCCGATAATGAAAACCTCTCCTCGCTCCCTCCCTCCCTCCCTCCCTCCCTCCTCCTCTCTTTCAGCCACTCTGAAACTCAATCTCTCAGTGAGAAGTCTCTCTAACTGAGTTCAGACGCTGATTCGGAAGCAATTTGCCCGCCAGGACGGTTTGAGTGCCAGCATCGGCCGCCACACCGCCACACCGCCCCACCGCCCCACCGCCCCACCGCCACACCGCCCCACCGCCCCGTGTCAAATCTCACTCTTTAAAAACCGCTAACCCCTCAATCAGCACACCTACTACCCCACCCCCAAACCCTGAGCCACTAACACAGGGGCACCCACACACACTCACACACACACACACACACTCACACACACACGCATACAGACACATGCACACACTCACACACACACTAACACACTAACACACACACATACAGACACATGCACACACTCACTCACACACACACTCAAACACACATACACACTCACACGCAAACACACCCACAAGCACACACACACACACATAACACACACACACACTACACACTACAACACACACACACACGCACACACACACACACACACACACTACACTCACACAACACACCCACAAGCACACACACACACACATAAACACACACACACACTACACACTACAAACACACACACACGATTACGCACACACTCACATTCACACACACACACACACGCACACACACACACACACACACACACACACATAAATATGTACGTTTAAGACGTATGACCGACTCCAAGGGGAAGTTGTCTTGAAAGCGCAAAGCAACGTCACAGAGGAGTGGAACACCTGTCACATGACAGAGCATTAATATGCATTTCCCTTTTGGCCTCACATTTCATGCATATTTAAAGTCATAATCATGATTAATGAGAGCTGCCACCTGTGAGCAGGCAGGATGGATCCTCGTCGCCCCCTGGTGGAGCAGGCGAGCAGCAGCCTGTGACTCCCCGCCCACAGGTGTGTCTGTTTCACAGCACATCCTGATCTGTGTGTGTGTGTGCGTGTGTGTGTCTCATTTCTTCTCTCTCTCTGACAACCACCCACTCTCCACACACACACCACCACCACACCACACACTCACTCACTCACTCTCTCTCTCTCTCTCACATCATCACACACTCACACTCACACACACACCACTCACACTCACTCCTCACTCCTCCTCTCTGACACACACTCACACTCACCACTCACTCACTCACACTCACCACCACCACATCACCACCACACACACCACTCTCTCTCTTGACACACACACACACACACGCGCTCTTAGACACTCAGAGCCTGGCCGGGCTGACCAGGCTAACAGAAAGCACGTCGCTAAACCCAGCGAGGCGTCCGCGCTGTCCTCACGCGAACCCTCCGCCCATTCAGAGCCGCCGCAGCCCAGCAGGGCAGGGCAGGGCAGGGCAGGGGAGCAGGGCAGGGCAGGGCAGGGGCGCAGGGAAGGGCAGGGCAGGGCAGGGCAGGGCAGGGCAGGGCAGGGCGCGGCAGCGCAGGCCGGCAGGACGGGAGGAGCAGGACAGAGGCGGTCAGCCAGGCGCGTCGCCACGGCGACGGACTGCAGAGGCTGCGTCGTCGTCAGCGGCGCGGAGGCGGTCAGAAGCCGCAGGGCGAAAGGTCGGCGGTGTGGCGGTGGGAGAGGTGGTCGGCGCGGAGCGCAACAAGCGGCCTATCAGAGCCGATATTAAACTCCCGTACAACCCCCACCCCCCACCCCCCCCCCCGGGCGCCGGGCGCAGATGCAGACGATACCGCGCGCCGGTGATTTCCGCCGACACGCCGACCTCTCCCAGCGACGGCGTCGCTACGACGACCCGCACGGGTCCTGAACAATCGCAGCAACCGTCCCCTTAGCAACGCTGCCCGCCATCTCTCACACAATCACCCCGTGTTAGCCGCGAACGCGGGAATAAAAAGTCAATCACAGTGTAAATGGTAAATGGACTGCATTTATACAGCGCTTTTATCCAAAGCGCTTTACAATCGATGCCTCTCATTCGCCAGAGCAGTTAGGGGTTAGGGGTTGGGGGTCTTGCTCAAGGACACTTCGACATGCCCAGGGCGGGGTTTGAACCGGCAACCCTCCGACTGCCAGACAATCGGTCTTACCTCCTGAGCTATGTCGCACCCCAGTGTGAACTCAGCTGTCGCTCCTCGGCTGAGTCGTGAGCGGGTGCTGGTGTGCACCCCTGTGTTAGACCGCAGGTACAGGCCAAGCCGTAACAGTCCGAACGGCCAGTTCTCCGAAACAATGGCGTCGTCTACGTCTTGTCATAACTTCAAAATCGCATCTGCAGATGCATTGTGGGAAACGGTGTTTTTAAAAGCATTTCACCAGCTGGAATTGTGAGCGGGGCGTTGGAGAGTGAGAACCTGCGGGGCAGGGGGAGGGGGACGGGGAGGGGGGCAGGGAGGGGAGGGGGACGGGGAGGGGGGCAGGAAGCGGAGGGGGGCACATCCAAGGTCACGCCAGATTTTGGCGAGATTGCAGCTGGTCCCAGTCAGCCAACGGCGCCGAACGTCTACAAAGGCCCTCAACACCAAAGCACCCGAAGAACTCCAGCACCAACCCACCGCCAGACGCCCTCCTCCTCGGTCTGACGCCCTCCCCGGTCTGACGCCCTCCTCCTCGGTCTGACGCCCTCCCCCTCAGTCTGACGCCCTCCTCCGTCTGACCCCTCACCCCCAGTCTGACGCCCTCCCCCCCGGTCTGACGCGCGTCGGCGTGCATGATGAAAGCGCACGATTCCGCCTTTCATCATGCCAGTCAATCACAAACGATCAGAGAGACTCTCTCCACAGAGACATCCCTCTTCCTCTCTCCCCCTCCCTCCTCCCTCCAACCTCAGCCACCAGCCATACCACCCTGTACCCTTCTCAGGGCTAACTGCTGAAGCTAAGCAGTCATACCACCCTGTACCCTTCTCAGGGCTAACTGCTGAAGCTAAGCAGCCACACCACCCTGTACCCTTCTCAGGGCTAACTGCTGAAGCTAAGCAGCCACACCACCCTGCACCCTTCTCAGGGCTAACCGCTGAAGCTAAGCAGTCACACCACCCTGCACCCTTCTCAGGGCTAACCGCTGAAGCTAAGCAGCCATTCCATCTAGAACAATCTCAAGCATTGGCCAGCTGTCTCCCCATTGGCTGGATTGACCTGCCAGAGCTCAGACTTTTCCTACTGCAGATCCAAGAGCTGGACCCAGCTGGATCTCCTGGGGACTGGATCAAAGCTGACCCCCCCCCCCAACACCATCCTCCCAAAAAAAAGAAAATCAGGCACAAAAAAAAAACCAATCCCACAGAAGCTGACCCGACGATGAGGATAAACCTCACAATCCCTCCGCTCAAAAAAACGCCCGAGCGTCCAAAGAAACATTTTTTTAATTGCGTATCGATCGGTTCAGTACACTTTCTGCAAAGTGCAAAACAGAGAGAGCGAGGGAGTGCGGAGAAAGGTTGGCCCAGCACCCCCTCGACGGGACACACAATGGCCCTTCGTCACGCTCGGCCTGTGGTTCTCGACCTGGGCTGTGAGGACCCGCGTGTACGCTGGTCTTCGCAACAGTCACTCCGCTCAAATTAAGCTCTTTGGCATGCGATCCATCCTTTCCCCCCCCCCCCCCCGAAACTTCTCAACACAATGCAAGTTTGGCTCGTTATCGTTTGCTTTCTCATTTAATTCTTCATTATGTGCCAAATGGTTAGTGGCCACGGCGTCTACATTTTCATCAGCTAGGGGCCTACTGATCCATCTCAGTCTTTGATTCGATCAGCTTAAAGTTGTTTTTATTTTTTATGCGATCACTCACAATACAGCACAATAAGCACAACGTGAATATTGGACTTCTATTTCTCATGGCATAGACAGGTATTGTGGCTTAACAGGGTAAATAATATCTCAAAATATGAAAAATGACTAATTAAGAAAAATGGACAGCTTGCTAAAATTCTGGTATTGCTATTGCGGCTGGAAGGAAAACTAGCGTACACAGGGGGGCTCACAAGACCGAGTTTGAGAACCACCAAGCCAAGCAATTCCAAAAAGTTTCCCAGCCAAGGACCCAATTCACGAAGGAACACTCTGTGAGTGTGCGTTGCTCAAAAGGCAGTCGAGGTTTTGCCAAAATATAAAACGTCCCTAACAACACCGGCCCGTGCACTGAGACAAGTGTCGCGCGGTGTTTACTCGGTGGAGAGTAAAATGTACTCCGTCAGAGTAAAATGTATTCCTCCAGAGTAAAATGCACTCCGTCAGAGTAAAATATCATTTTAACGAGCGTGAGGTTGCTGGGCCGTTACAGAGCGCCAGTCTCCTGGCAACCAGCGCGCATTCCTATCAGCCAATCAGAGCCAGGACTGCGTGAAGCCGTCCGGCGCGTTCGTTCGTTCGCACCGCCGCTTCCCCGCGTGAGAGAAAGGAACCGGACGAACTTTGGAAAGCGCGGAGCGAAGCCCTTGGCCGGGCCGGGCCGAGCCTCTCCGCAGAACCCCGTGTTCAGTCAGGCTCAGGTTGTCCGTGGCGTTCCAGCTACACCTGGCCAATCGATAAATCGATATTAAAATTGTATCAGCGCCCCGCTCTGCCAGGAACTGCTCGTTAAACGCCAGTCTGAACCTCAGACCGCTTTGAGACGAACGCGGATGCTGACCCTGGATCAGTTTAAAAGGGTTTCACCTAAAACTGAAAGGCGAAGCTCGCTGTTCAAGACTGCTGCCAAAAGACACTGCCGCTTTAAAGCACATCTGGGAAATGGAAAATTCCAAAAATACTAAAATTTTCAGAACCTTGAATGTTTATTTCCCCTAAATTTAAGGACTTTGAAGGATTTTGGGAGAGGAGGAACCCAGCCGAGAGACTCCCGCAGGAGCTTGCCATTCTCTGAAGTAACGAAGCCACCCCCCCCCCCCCCGACTCCCCAACACCCCCACGCTTCTCACCATTCAAAAAACTCCATAAAGCTTATAGCATTTTAAGAATTTCGATCCTAATTAAATTTTCCCCGTTTTAAAACGTACTAGCCTAGAGAGCAGCTCCCTGCTTAGACCAAAAGCGCTTTGTAAACTTGGAAAAACATAAAAGTATATCAGTAATAACATAAAGTGCTTTCCCAAACACAGAGGGCTGAATATACCCAGTAAGCAGAATATAGGAAATATCTTCACGCCAGTCAGCGTCACACAATGTTTTTTGATGATAACCAGCACACAGGGAGGCTCAGTCTGTCTTAGAAACACACACACACACACACACGCACACACACACACACACACACACGCACACACACACACAGACACACACACAAACACGCAAGGGGGGGAAGGGGTGCTGCTCCAGCCGCCAGAGCACACAGGCACACAGCAACACAGCACCACCCAGTGGCCGACAGACGGTACTGCAGCAGTCAGCACAAGTCCGGTGTCATGTTTGGTCTCTGAGAGGGCTGTGTGGCCTCAGGGGGGGATTTTCATAAGTTCTGCACCCTTTCCCCATCACCCCTAACACCTCATTATCGAAGCCCTTCAGCCCACCGGCGAGCCAAGAGCTCGATGACAGCGCGCCAGGACGCGGCGTCCAGCGCCAGTCACGACGACGCCCTTGAGCTCGGTGTTGAACCTGAACGCGAAAGTGGGAAACGTTCAGCCATCTCCATGGAGAAACGCGGCAAACATACGGTTATGTAAGTATCCTTGGACAAGAGTGCGTTTATTTTATTTATTTATTTACTTTTTTGGAAACAGGAAAAACGTCAGGAGGCAAATGAGTACTCTTGCTTTCAGAATAGCATTAAATAAATGACCTTTAAATGGTGAAAGTTTTAAACCAGCTATTTTAGTAAGCAGGCCAGCCCCATAAGGCCCCTCCCTCTATGCTAGCATCACAACACTGTCCACGATTAGGCCACACCCCAATTAGACCATGCACCCCCTCTGGCACCTCCCCAAATGGGCCCTGCCCTGTTTGTTCTTCCCCATAAGTCCCAGCCCCACAAGCGTCTCTTCGATTAGGCCCTGTCCTCTTTGACCCCTTCCAGACTGACCAAGCATCCCATGACCCCTGACCCCTGTTGCCCCTCCTCCTGTGACTTCATGTGTTCTGGGAACTCAGTCGTGATTGGCGGGTTTTCACCCGAAACGTCCGATAAAGTGGTTTGGAAGACCTGAGAAGTGGCCTATGACACGCAAGACTGTGATTGGTTGCACTGTGACACTGAGACACTGTGATTGGCCGCACTGTGACACTGTGATTGGCTGTGATTGGCCGTACTGTGACACTGAGACACTGTGATTGGCCGCACTGTGACTCAGATTGGCTGTGATTGGCCGCACTCTGACTCAGATTGGCTGTGATTGGCCGCACTGTGACACTGTGACTGGCTGTGATTGGCTGCACTGTGACACTGTGACTGGCTGTGATTGGCCGCACTGTGACACTGGGACACTGTGATTGGCCGCACTGCGACTCAGATCGGCTGTGATTGGCTGCACTCACGTCCTGGAAGAGCCTGCGGTCGGCGGCCAGGCGCTTGGAGGACAGGGTCTTGGTGACGTGGTAAAAGGTGAGGAGGGCACGGTGCTGCTGCAGGCCGTCCTGCACCTTGACCGACTCCAGCAGGATGGGGATGAGCTCGGGCCACTGCCGCGGGCAGTCCAGCCGCGCCACCTTGGCGATCAGCACCGCGATCTGCGTGGCGATCTGCCGAGGAGGGGAGAGCAGCGTCACAAACAGGTACGCAGACACACACTCACATACACACACGCACACACACACTCAGGAATTCAGGATTCTGATGAAAATACATTTATATGACACTACAGCTGCTTTATATTCACCCCACAAAGCCAGCTCTCGAAACTGGGCATTCTCATAAAGCGGAGGCTGTGCAGCATATACAGCTCTGTTTCACGGTAAATTCCACGGTACACTTAGAACAGAACATTTTTTGTGGGACACCTTTGAATTCCCTGAGTAAGCCGTTACCCAACAGTTCTATATCAGACAGTGGTGTATGTTATGGAGCTCAAACCTGCCCCTTGAACATCTGGCAGTTTAACTCATCTGTGCAATAATGGCAGGTAAGGGCACTCCTCTGTGTAATAATGGCAGGTAATGGCAGCAGGGGCCCACAGGGGGCGCTGCAGCATCCGGGCACAGACCTGGTTGACGGGCTCATTGAAGTTGGTGATGAGACCGGCCCGCAGTGACGTCTTCTCCTCTTCAGACAGCGCACTGCGGACGAGGAAACAGCCCCGCGTTTACACCGCGCGTCACAACATCACAATTTCACGCACTCAACCAAAAACCACAATACAGTTTCAACGGATGTTCCGGAAAACTCCAGGTACTTAACCACGGCCACCTGCGGTTAGTAAAAACGGGAGGAACGCAAGCGTGGATCATCTTGCTAGTCTCCGGAGTGACTGTGCCTCAGAGTGGTCTTCCCCTGCACTGAACCAGCAGAGAGCTCACTGAGGAGGGACAGACAGCCTGACGGAAGGACGGACGGACGGACGGTCTCAAACAGATGGTTCCAGACAGAAGGACAGAAGGTTCTCGTCCCATTCTCAAAGGAGGAGCGACGAAACGATCATTTCTGCACGGAATAATCCGGCAGATAGCGGTCTCCCAAAACTCCGCTTCGCAAAAGGAAATTAAATGGGCGTGGCGGTCTGCCGCGCGCGTAAAGAGCATTACCGCGCGGTTAGCGGCTCGTTCCCGCCATTCCCGCCAGGCCCAGAATGCCCCGTTCCAGCGGCTCTCTGATAGCTTTTGGAAAGCAGAACGCAGGAAAGTGGTTTTATATGCAAAAGAACAACTGCTCACCCCCCCCATGCAGCCCCCCACCCCCCCACCCCCCCACCCCCCCACCCCCTCCCACAAAGTCCGTCACACCGTTTATGTGCACTGAACATCCCAGACTGCACCCTAAAATCCCACAAACGCATAGCGGTCCTCATTACCACACGAAAACAGGATCACTGAGCGTGTCACAGCTCTGCAATGCGACACCCATTACACACAGCCACAGCCTACCCAGTGATATTTCAGATTCTAATTCGGGCTTTTAGATTCATACGGGGGTCAAAGAGAACTACAGGAGATTCTTCAGGTTGAGTTCTGTTAGCGGAACGAGGGGGACATGATCGGAAATTAGCGAACGGTCACTTTCGTACAGACATAAGGGTGGAGGAGAAAGAGAAATGAGAGAGGGATGTGGGGAGAGAAAAAGAGAGGGGTGGAGGAAAAGAGAGAGAGTGAGAGATGGAGAGAGAGGAGAGAGAGAGAGATGGAGAGAGAGAGAGATAGGGGGGACAGAGAGTGAGAGAGAGAGAGAGAAGACTGAGAGAGAGAGAGAGAGAGAGAGAGATGGAGAGTGAGAGACAGAGAGAGAGAGAGAGAGAGAGAGAGATGGAGAGAGAGATAGAGGGGGAGAGACAGAGTGAGAGAGAGAGAGAGAGAGATAGAGAGATGGAGAGGGAGAGAGAGGGAGGGAGGCAGAGGACAGACTCACTGTGGTGCTACTCGTCTCCAGTAGCGGTCGATGCCGTTTTTGAAGTAGAGCACGGCGAGCCAGCGCACGTTCACGTCCAGCATGTGGTTATTAAAGATGCTCTGCGGCACACAGAACGCCAGAGTGAGCCTAAGCATTCTCCAACGTGGTCAAATTTAAACACACAGACAGACATACAGACAGACAGACAGACAGACAGACAGGCAGACAGGCAGACAGGCAGACAGACACACAGACAGACAGACAGACAGACAGGCAGACAGGCAGGCAGACAGGCAGGCAGACAGGCAGGCAGACAGGCAGACAGACAGACAGACAGACATACAGACAGACAGGCAGACAGGCAGACAGACAGACAGGCAGACAGACACACACATCCACAACTGAATAACAGAATAACAGAGAGCCCCAAGCAGCACAGAACCCAAAGTGGGTCAAGCACACCCTAGCCCAGTATAAATCACTTTAAATGAGCTACACCCCCACTCACACCATCAGCTATAAAGCTGCCTCACCCCCAATTCACACAGCCCTTTTTATGGGGGGGTTGGGGGTGGGGGGGGGTTAAAGGCTTGTGCCCTCCGGATGAAAAACAGCAAAAATTGAGAAAATGGCGGAATTGGCGATGGGCTACAATGGGCTCTGTCCCAGCATGCCGAGCGTGGGCACGGACAGTGCGGCGGAGGCGCGGCGGTGATGGTGCGGCGCCAAGTCGGGCCCGTAACCGTGCCAACCCCGCCAACTTCACACCTTCGCCTGGGTTTGTTCTACCGGTCAGAATCAAACCGCGAACCGTGCTCTCCTTATGTCCGCTACCTTAAACAGAAGGGACCAGGTCCCCGAAAACCAAGCACACATTCGCCGAGTTTGGCACGGTCAGCAGAATCACACCCTGGAGGGGAGCGGGTTTAGGGTAGTTAAACCCAGCCATCACACACACACACTCTTCCCTAACCCGTCCTGTCGGCCGCAGCTGAAAATAATTCAGCTTAACGAATAATTCAGTCCAAAAACAGGGCGGATAACCGGACCATCTGGCTCGGGCGGTGCCACGCGCTCTGAGTAAACGCCCGGGCACCGTAGCCCCCGCTGAGAGAGAAGGCACGCCGCAATATGGCGTAGCGCCTTTGCCCGGCTTCTCCACTTAAAGAAAATGAGCTGTTCGCAGGAGGACATAAATATCACCTCCTCCGAGCTCCCGTCCAAGTTTCTGATTTTGATCAACTAAACGGCGAGCAATCGGGGGGGTGAGGGGGGGGGTGTTTTTGGAGAGGGCGCATTACGCTAATGGCCGGACTGGACTCGGTCCAGGACTGGCCCGGGACGTCCAGCCCTGCGCAGGTGCAGAGCGAGTGCAGGCTACGGGGCAGTTAGCCTAGCGCCTCCAGCAGAGCCGCCCCAGTCCGTCTGAGCCCACTCTGAAACGCTGAAACGTAGCCCATCGTAGCCGAGCGCAAACATTTCATCTAAACGCACGCTAATTGCTCTCTCTGGGAACGTGTGAAAACGGACCCAAACGCGCGGGGGGAGGGGGGGGGATAAAAACACTTTGCTGGGTGTTAGCCGGACCACCGCAGGCAGATGGCCCAGAGAACGGGCCGGCAGCCAATAGCGGGCCCCCCCTCCGGGCGGCTGGGGATGGGGGGGGGGCGAGAGCCGTCCTGTGCCCTTCGTCAGAGGACGCTCGCGCCCCGACCCCGACAGGCCGTCACCGGCCACTCACGTGCGGGTCTGCGAGCAGCCGGGAGGCTAAAGCAATGGTGGAGCAGGGGGGATTATGGGACTTGTAGTACTAGGACACTGACTACTACAGAGACAGCACAGCTGACTTTCAGGGAGAATACAACATCAAGCATTTTTTTCAAACATGGAGCCACAAGTCACTTGTGTGGTACAGCATGGTACTGAGTGGTACAAAGTGGTACGAGTAAGTGGTACAGAGTAGCGAGAGCTCCACGCGTACGGAGTGGTGGAGTGGTGGAGTGACACGGACGGGCGGTACAGAGTGGTAGGGAGTGGTAAAGAGCAGCAGCAGCAGGGCCCCACCAGCAGTACGGAGTAGAGAGGAGTGGTACAGTGTGGTACAGATCGTTAGAGAGCGGTACAGAACAGCAGCAGCAGCAGCAGCAGGGCCCCACCAGCAGTACGGAGTAGAGAGGAGTGGTACAGAGCAGTACAGGGTGGTACAGAGCGGTACAGAGCGGTACAAAGCGGTACAAAGCGGTACAGAGCAGCAGCAGCAGGGCCCCACCAGCAGTACGGAGTAGAACCCGGGCTGCGTCTCCCACTGCCGGAGCTGCTCCTCGGCCGGCTTCAGCACGGCCGTGTCCTGGCTGGTGGCCTGAGTGAGAGTCTGCAGCACCACCGTGCTGGCACTGTGGATGTCCATTACGACCTGGGGCGGGGGGGGGGGTGGGGGGGGAGAGGGAGAGAGAGAGAGGGGGGGGAGAGAGAGAGAGAGAGGAGAGAGAGGGAGAGGGAGAGGGAGAGGGAGGGAGAGAGGGAGAGAGAGAGAGAGAGGGAGGGAGGGAGAGGGAGAGAGAGAGGGGGGAGAGAAAGAGATGGGTTAGGAGACAGTTGTGTAACAGAAGCTGCCCGTCTAACTCAGAGGTTGCTTGTTCAAATCCAAAGTGGGGCCGTTCTATCCTTCAGCAAAGTATTTTTTAAAACCTGAACTGCTTCTGCCAAATATAAAGTTTTGTACATCGGACAGCTGTACTGAGGACAAAAATGATATTTTGAAATGAAAACTGCACACGTCTCTTTGGATCGGGGTGCGCGCTCAGCGCACACATGACCCTGCAAACCAAAGTCAGCTCTTTAAAACACGCAGCATCCCCTCACACACAGAGTCTTATGAAATCACTCTGCGGGAAGCCAGGCTGAAGTGTGTGAGCCCATACAGAGGGAAGGGGGGGAGGAGGAGGAGGAGGAGGAGGAGGGGGAAACGCCTCTGACTCAACACTTCGCCTCCGTGGCGGTGAACGGCGCGGCGCTTCAAAGACGGCGAGAACGCCGCGTGACGCAGCCGCGACGCCGCACCTGTGCACAAACGCAGCTTCTGAAAAGCCAAACCTGGCGCAGGCGCGCGTCCCTTCAGAAGGGAAAAAATAATAATCATTTAGAAATGACGTACGGACGCGATGAAAGCCTCCGCCCGGAACAAAGCCGCTCTTCTTCTGGGGAAAGATTAAAGTTGAGAACTCCCCCCCTCTGCTCCCCCTCGCTCTCTCCCTCCCCCCCACCCTCGCTCCCGTTTCAAAGGCCGCCGAGAGAGTCGGGGCGCGGGCGGCGTGACGCGGCGTCCGAAAAGTCTCGCCCCGGTGACGCAAAGCGCTCCGAAATAGAGAGGTAGGCATACAGTCATGAAAGCAGTTCAAAAATATGTCACATTGATGTCAGAACATGATATGACGACCTTCGAAACAATAGCCCATCTCCGATAGGACACATTTATTCTTCGGAAGCCAAAGCAAGTAGCATACGCAGATGTAGCTCACAAAATATGATTCTGCATAGTGCGGAAGTCACACATTATCTCCTGGGAGCATCATACATTTGTGTCCTTAACGGTCACTTCCTCTTTTTTAAATGTGTTTGTCTGGAACGGCTGTCAACGGGAGAGACGGTTAACTTCATTCAGCGGATTGATTTCACACAACGGCTCGTATTTCATCGCCGTCGTCCTCGATCCCCTTGAGAACACAAAACACACACAGCTCTGTGGTGCCACCTAGCTGGTCTGCTGCGGTAATGCAGCCTTAAGGCTCCAAAAAAAAAAAAATTTTATGCAGGGACAAATCATCTTGTCATCACGTTGAGAAAACCGTGAAATTTCCTACCCCTTCTTTTAAATAATCCTACTCAAATCTTAGCACAAACATGGAGCAGTCTGTCACTCAGACGCTGGATCAGATTAAGAGGAAGGTATTAAATTTGTCTTCAGTGGGAGAAAGTGAGCAGGACAAGGTCAGTGATAAACCCTCGGAAATCTTTGTGAGTGAACAACATCTTAACCAACAGGCGTAACAAAAACATGCATTTCCACAGAAATAAGAAGTGGGTGCTAAACCAGCAATGAGTCAAGCTGAACCTGTACAAACACTGACATCTAGTGGTAGATCCACAAAACAACAGCCAGAACAATTTCCAATAATGTTTTTTTTTATTTTTTATCATTGCACATTGCTGATATATGCTGAAAAATGTTAAATAAGCAAACAATAGAAGCAACATTCCCAGGTACGGAATGCAAAATGTTACAATGTTCTTACATAAGACCTGTTGTTTCTGATACTGTTTCTTCAAATATTTACTTTAATTAACCAGCCCTCTCAACAATTCTGGCACAAATGAGACTTTACAATATTGAAGATACTGGAGCTGCATTGTGTGACTTTGTGTGGGAAATTGCAGCATTTATTTTAGGAATGAAAAAACAGTGTCGCTGACAAAATTGGTATTATTGCCTCACAAATTGCTTGCGTACTATGTAATACATCAGTGTCAGGCTCTTCCAGTTGTTTTGTTCTCAATGTAGCAAGCTAGTGCTACAGCCACAGATCAATGGTAGATATAGCTGGCCATTTAACATGACTAACAGAATTATTTATTGCATTTTTACAAAAACAACACTGCAAAGAAGCATTTGTTTTTAGCTGATAAACCATGATTCCATTGCTAATATAAAGTTGGCTATTTGGAATCATATCTGAAATATATTGGCAAAAGAAGTTACCACAAGTTATCTTAAAACTATCACTCCTCAACTGTGTTGCAACGGGATGATTTGCATCTCTGCCAAAACTATTATTCAGCAAAATATCTGGCAAACTACCAAACGAATGTAAAAGTTAACATTCGTCCTGCATTGCTTCAGAAGGCAGACATCCTGCTTTCCCTAACCCATGCAGAACAGTCATGTCATGGGAAAAGACTCAACACCAAATCTTTCCACATAGGAGACCGTTGTGTGAACTGGTAAACTACTACCTAACCTGGATAACTAAACCCGGCAGTGTTGTGGATTCCAATGGCGCAAGGGGCTTCTCTCTCTCCCTCCACCGCCAAAACAAGCACATAAAGCAGGCGGTTTGTGTAGCCAGTTACCAAGACGGGAGGACAGGACAAGCTCACGCCTACCACCTCTCCATCCAAACCACAGCACCTGGTTAGCCCTTTGTGCCTTTTCACCGTAGGTGTGATCAGGCCGGCTTTCAGACACCAGGCTGGTGACGACACGCAAGGCAACCAAGACTGGGATTGATGAGCAACCAGGGAAACGCTGAAAGCTATCCTGGAGCTCCAGGATCTTGTGCTCATGTGTTACAATCAACCCCCTTTACTGGTTTCTTCTGTGATGGTATGCACTAAACCAGAGTATGCACATACCAGAAGCAAGAAATCAACAGGAATAAACAGGATCAAGCTACCTCCAGTGTGCCAAGCAAGAGCATTCAATTCTGTATCATGCTGACTCTCCAAATGGCTGGGCACTGGCTGACTGTACAGGATACTGATGAAGAATCTTGCCACAACAAATTGTTCTGTTAATCAATATTCCAACAATAAGCAGTTACAAATCGCCAAGAATGTAACCACAGCAGTGCCAATGGTAGCGCCACACACATAATACGTTATTAACAGCTCCGAAAAAATGTAAATTATGCTGCGACCGACGCCTGCAATCAATTACACTGAATCTCATACCTCGCAGTGAGATCTGAGGCGAAATCTGGAAGCACGAGGAATCCGTAGGGAAGTAATTAGTTAATACTGTCAGCTATCACGAAAGAGACGTGAAATTGAGCAATTGTCCGATGTCACAATAGACTACCTTTGCAACTGGCGAGCTGTCAACGCCAAATAGCTCACCAAAGCTTGCTGTTAAGGCTGGCCAGTAGGTCATTTGTCAAGCTTGTTGCGTGTTAAATTAGCCAGCTATCAAGCAACCTACACAACTATTTTTCTACCAATCCCCATATGTAGAGCTTCAGTGCCTGAGCAGACGACCAAATTGAGAACAAGACGAAACGGAGCTACCCTGTTAGCTACCCCACTCACGTCGCTCGAACCAGATGTAAACCACTTGCTAGCCAAATACCAATGAATAATCTACTCAGTTGTTGCTGGCGTTACTGCACACATAACTAGCTAGCAGGCCAGCTCTACAGCCTTCCGACGAAGTAGCTAAGCACCACTGTGCCTTTCAATTGACGCGACACAAAGCACAAAATGTTTCTGACATTATTATTCCTAAAAACGTGACAACACAGCAGCAACACGCAGAGACGGCTAGCGTTAACGCTCATGGCAGCTAGCTAACACGTTGGCAGGGGCAGATAATATAAACAAATGAATATTATTTTTTACAGTCAAAGGAATGTGTTTGCGTCTCGCAAGCGTCGTACAAGGATTTGAAGTTACTTACTTCTTGTAAAATGAATCTGTTCCGGAAAATCAAAACTATGCTGGTCTCAGCTCTAGA